>NC_143583.1:123058149-123271409 GCF_048544385.1 Mastigoproctus giganteus | reverse complement strand
AATAAGTTTTTAAGTTTCTATAACCTGTGTTGGATCACAGCTCAAAAAGAAGGATCATAAATTAGAAAAAATCTGAAAGGCTCTTCAGTTAGGATATTTTACAAAAATAAATATATCAGACAGAAAACTTCATACTACCAGATTAAAAAAAATAAAACCTACCTCTTTTAATTTTTTATAGATTTCATGGTGGAATGAACTTAGTAAATTTTCTGCTGAAGCTTGATGTCGAGTTGCCATCATGGGCTCTGCACAATCTTGAAGAGCAGCAACCATATACTAAAATTTTAAAATCTCTTCAAATTATCTAAAACTTTTTTAAACAGCTAATGTTTTCAATACAAATCAATTCTCAAAAATTGGTTTTATATTTTGAAGTGCAAACACTAATTTAAATTATAAAATTACAAACATTAATCAGTATATTTTTGACAAAAACTTAGACAGCGATAAAAAAAATTCCATTCAATAATATCGAGTTTCTTTGAGTGATTCTTATTATTTACTGAGCTATTTCTGTAATCTGTTTCAGTGATTTCTTTAAAGTTCTACAGTTCAAGATTGCATTAGCATTAGCATTAGTAGAGGCATATGATGCAAGAAAGCAAGCTTATTCAGCATCAGCCAAAAAAAAAAAAAAAAAAACCCTCGCCCATTTCACCCCTCCGTTCGTTCGAAATACCTGTCCAGTTGAGCTTTAAATTTGTTTAGGCTATCAACTTCAACAACAAGTGATGGAAGTCGGTTCCACCAACCAACCACCCGCTGGCCAAAGGCAAATTTCCGCACATCTATCCGACATCCGTCCTTCCTCAATTTGAATTTATGCCCTCTGAGGTGATTATTCTGAGAAATATGAAGAATCCCATTGGCATTGAGCATGCTCAAACCATTCAAAGCCTTATACACCTCTATCAGATCACCTCGCCGGTGCCTAGTCTCCAGACTCTGTAATTTGCAAAACTTAAGCCTTTCTTCGTAAGAGCAACCCTTTGTTCCATTTACTAATCTTGTTGCCCTTCTCTGTACCCGTTCCAGCAGCTCTACATCCTTCTTGAAATGAGGCCTCCAGACCTGTATACAGTACTCAAGATGTGGCCTAACCATTGCCTTATACAAGGGAATAATCACCTCCTTATCCCTGCTAGAAAAATTCCTGTATATCATTGACAAGACACCATGAGCTACTCTTGCAGCTCGTCTGCACTGCTCAGAGAACTTCATATCTGCCTGCACAATTACCCCCAGGTCCTTTTCATTCTCCACCACTGTCAGTGTAGTACCGCAGAGTTGATACATTGCTCTGGGGTTACTGTTACCCATATGTAGTACTTTACATTTGTCAATGTTAAACTTCATTTGCCACCTCTCAGCCCATCTGTTCAACCTTTCCAGATCCTGTTGCAGCAGCATAGCGTCAGTAGTGTCCTTAACGACCCTGCCAACCTTTGTATCATCTGCAAACTTAGACATTAAACTTGATATCCCATCATCAATATCATTCATAAACACCGAAAACAACAACGGACCCAACACTGAACCCTGAGGAACTCCACTAATAACATTAGTCCACGTAGAGCAGTGTCCATTGATTACCACTCTCTGTCTTCTGCCACCCAACCATCCCCTTATCCATAGCAGCAATTTGCCTCCAATGCCACACTGCTCCAATTTGTGCAGCAGTCTTCCATGTGCAACAGTATCAAAAGCCTTTCTAAGATCCAAATATATAATATCAAAGTTATTCCCTGCATCCAGTTCTTTTGTGACTACATCATAGTATCCAATCAAATTGGTCAGGCAAGACCTGCCCTTAACAAAACCATGCTGCGTCTGAGCTATAACTGAATTCTTGTCTAGATGATCCTGCAGTGCTTCTTTAACCAGTGCCTCCATTAATTTACCTGGAACAGAAGTTAAACTAACAGGTCTATAATTACTTGTGTCAGCCTTTGATCCTCCTTTGTGAATTGGGGTTACATTTGCACATCTCCAGTCTATGGGTACCTCCCCTGAGTCCAAAGAAGCTCTCATAATTATGGCTAGGGGTTTGCATACTTCCTTTGCTGCCTCCTTTAATATAACTGGATAGATCCCATCCACCCCAGGTGCCTTTTTTATGTTTATCCTCAACAATCTCTCCTCCACTTTCCTCTCAGTTATTACAAAATCATCCAGCTCACTGCCAATGTTTACTTTACCTACATCATTCTCCTTCCTGAATAACTCCTCATGCGTGAATGTAGATGCAAAATACTCGTTTAGATTGTTAGCCACCTGAGCAGGATCCTCAACTGTTGAACCATCAATATCCAGTGGACCAATCTGATTCATCCCTTTCCTTCTCGAGTTCAAGTATGTAAAGAACTCCTTTCTGTTTTTCTTTGCATCCTTTGCCAAGGATTTTTCGTAGTCTGCCTTTGCCTGCCTAATCTCCTTTGTGACTTGGTTACAGACCAACTTATATCTATCATAGGCTTCCATGTCACCCATTAATTTGTATGTATCCCATGCATTTTTCTTCTCTGCCACATGTCTCATTAGTCCATCTGACAACCATTTAGGCCTAAACCTTGAACAATATTTCTTAGTTGGTATGTAAAGCCTGGTAGCCACCAAGATTACTTCCTTGAATGCTTCCCATTTTGAGTTTGCTGTTGGTAACATCATCAGTTGGTCCCACTGTATAGAATTTAAATACTGTCTCAGACCATCATAGTCGCCTTTACGAAAACAAAAACCCTTCCCTTTACCTCTGATGGTAGTTACCTCCTTGAGTAAATCCCACTTCAACACACTGTGATCACTGCCACCTAGTGGTTCATTTATCTGCAGGTTCTTAATGCATGAAGAATCACTACTGATAATCAGATCAAGAGTATTGCTCCCTCTTGTTGCCTCACGAACATGCTGATGTAGAAAACAATCATCCAATAAATCCACAAAAGCCTTGCTAGTGTGCGAGTGACCAACCCACAAATTCCAGTCAATATCTGGGAAATTAAAATCCCCCATTATAAGACTCTCTGATTTACTGGCCCACTCTATTTCCCTGTACAATATATTATTATACTCATCAGAGTCGTTAGGCCTATAGCACACTCCTACTCTCAATTTTGATTTCCCTATGCTTATGTCACACCAAACTGACTCGACACTGCCCTGTCCATCGATGTCAACTGGCTTCACTTCCTTTGACTTTATGTGTTTCTTAATTAATAGCATAACCCCTCCTCCCCTCCTGTCCTGTCTATCCTTTCTATATACATTGTATTCCCCAAATTCCAGTTCCGCATTACTTATATCTGTGTGACACCACGTCTCTGATATCCCAACAATATCTGCCTTTGATGTTTTGAGCAATACCTCAAATTCATTAAATTTATTTACCAAACTCCTAGCATTGGTGTACACGCAGGTATACATGCACCTGTTTCTATTCTTAGCTACCCTAACACAACCCATGTGTTTACTTGTAACGCAATGACTACCAGCAGTCTCTGAAATATCCTGCATCTTGTTTTTCGGACTTCTGCTCATTTGATATATATATTGCCTTATAGTTTAAAGCATTTACAGAAGCTATGTGATTCAGAGCTTCTGTGAAATACAAGAAGCAAATCACAAGCTATTCAACTTCTAATCTAATTAGTGACCTAATCATAAGATTGAGGAATTAACTACAGAAGTAGAGGAGAAATTGTTGAAGTTAAACATAAGGAAGGCACCTAGGGTGGACAGGATCTATCCAGTTATATTAAAGGAGACAGCAAAGGAAGTAAGCAAACCCTTAGCCATAATTATGAGAGCTTCCTTGGACTCAGGGGAGGTCCGCATGGACTAGAGGTGTGCAAATGTATCACCAATTCACAACGGGGGTTTCAAAAGGTGACACAAGTAACTACAGACCTGTTAGTTTAACTTGTGTTCCAGGGAAAATAATGGAGTCACTGGTTAAAGAAGCATTGCGGGATCATCTAGGCAAAACTGCAGTAATAGTTAAGAAACAGCATGGTTTGTTAAAGGGAGGTCGTGTCTGACCAATTTGATTGGATAGTATGATGTGGTCGCAAAGGAACTGAAAGCCAAAAATAATTCTGATATGATATACTTGGATTTCAGGAAAGCTTTTGATACTGTCGCACATGGAAGACTGCTGTACAAATTGGAGAGGTATGGTATTAAGGGTAAGTTGCTACAATGGATAAAGGGATGGTTGAGTGGGTGGGAGACGACAGAGAGTGGTAATCAATGGACACTGCTCTATGTGGACAAATGTTATTAGTGGAGTTCCCCAGGGTTCGGTGTTGGGCCCATTGCTGTTTTGTATACTTATCAATGATATTGATGAAGGTATATAAAATAAATAAATAAATTTTCTGTTTATACTCCGGCACGACAACCAAGTCAGTAGAGTTTACAATAAATGGTCAATACAAATATTTATCGTATTTAGTAGTCACGGGCTTGAACCCTGGTCCACTCAAGGAACGCATGCTATGCACTCTCGCTCCTGACCACTGGGCTATATCGTTGTTGTTGTTTGGTTTTTAGGAGCATTAGCAATTAAGGCCATATTGCTCCGGGGATATGTGGTGGTCATTACCTGACCTTTCTGCATCCTCCGTATTTGGTGGTCACAGGCTTGAACCCCGGTCTAATCAAGAAGCGTGTGCTACGCACTGCTGTTCCCACCCACCTGGCTACGGAGGCACGCCGGCCGGGCTAGCCGGGTGGGTAAAGTGCCTGCCTGGCAACCCAAAGGTCATGCGTTCATTCGCATCCTGCCTTGGGCTTGGATCAAAGTACTGCAAAAACCATGGGAGGTGCATTATGGCCACAGAAGCCGATGCGCCAACAACTACCAAAAAAAAAAATAAATAAATAAAAATACGGAGGCGCCGAAGGTATATCAGGCTTGTGTCGAAGTTTGCAGATGATACAAAGGTTGGCAGGGTTTGTTAATGACGGTATGGTACTCCAACTGGATCTAGATAAGTTGGGAAAATGAGCTGAGAAGTGACAACTGAAGTTTAACATTGAAAAATGCAAAGTACTGCATATGGGTAGAAGTAACCCCAGAGAAATGTACCAACTGTGTGGTACTACACTTAAGGTGGTAGAAAATGAAAAAGATCTGGGAGTAATTGTGCAGTCAGATATGAAGTTTTCTGAGCAATGCAGACAGGCTGCCAGGGCAGGTCATGGGGTTTTGTCAATGATATGTTTTTTTTTTTTTTTTTTTATGAGAACCCCAAACACGAGAGGTATTAAACCTATAGTACTTAGTACTGTGCTTGGGTTGGAGGTTGAGAAGACGAAAGAAGATATTTGTTGATATTGGACTTGAACTTCTGTAGATTGTAATTTTCAGGAAATACGTATGAAGGAAGGTTGTTCCAGAAAACGGCAGTTGAATGAATAAATGAGGAAGATGAAAAGTTGGTTCTGTGGGTTTGAAGTTGGACAGTAAATGGATGTTGGCTGGTGGCGGCATGTGTTCGGACTGTTTTGAAAGAGAGAGCGGGAATTATAGAAGCCAATTCAGAAGAACAGTGCCCATGGAAGTATCTGTAGAAGAGGCATGCAGCAGAAACAGTGCGTCTATGAGACAGCGAGTGGAGAGACTCTGTTAGAGATGAATCATTAATTAACCGAACTGCCCTCTTCTGAATGGAATCAAGAAGCCTGAGAGAGGTTTTGGGGGCACCACCCCAGATGTGGGAACAATATTCCATGGCAGGGCGGATTTGCGATTTATACAGAGTGAGCAGCTGTTTGGGAGAAAAGTAACGCCGAGAGCGAAAGAGAAAACCAAGTTTTTTAGATGCAGAGGAAGCAATATTTGTAATGTGCTTGTGCCAAGAGAGATTAGAAGTCAGGGTAATCCCCAAAAGAGATATATCATTTTGCCTAGAAATCGGAGTGTCACTAAAGATAAGCATAGGAGCAGAAGAATCCTTTTTGCGAGATATAAGACAAGATTGAGTTTTAGAAGGGTTGAAATCAACTAAGTTGTCTTTGCCCCACTGGAGAATTACCTGAAGATCGGCATTTAAGGAATTGGCAGCAGATTTTCGAGAACTTAAAGCTGATTGAGCTGGACAAGGTTTCTCAAAATGGAAAGTTGAATGCAATGTGCTATCATCGGCAAAACTATGGATAGGATTTCCAGTCAATGGAAGAAGGTCATTGATATACAAGAGGAAAAGAGTGGGGGAAAGAACTGAACCTTGGGGGACACCGGCATTAGTGGAGAAGTTAGAAGACAGAGAGCCATCTACCATCACCCTCAGTGAGCGATCAGAGAGAAAACTGGATAACCAATTACTAAAAACAGTTGGCAAACCATAAGATGGAAGCTTGTTTAGAAGACCTTTATGCCAAACACGATCAAAAGCCTTTGAGATGTCAAGAGCAACTACTTGTGTTTCACCGAACCTTTCCATTGAATTAGTCCATAAATGGGTAACATAAGCCAGAATATCACCAGTGGATCAACACTGACGGAATCCATACTGGCGATCGTTGATCAGACGGAAAGTTTCTAGGTAGTTTAAGAGTTGGCGGTTAATTGATTTCTCCATTACTTTAGAAAGAGTAGAAGTAATTGCAATGGGACAATAATTGGATGGGAGGGATTTGTCACCCTTTTTAGGAACTGGCTGGATATGAGCAAATTTCCAAGCAGAAGGAAAAACACCTTTGGAATAAGAAAGTGAAAAAAGGCGGCAAAGAATAGGAGTAAGTTCAGGAGCACAGGTTTTGAGAACAAATGGAGAAATACCATCAGGACCTGGAGCTTTCTTAGCATCAAGATTCATCAAAATCCTTCTGATATCCTTTTGACGGAAGACCACAGGAGGCATTGAATGGAGCTTGTTAGGAATGGTGGGAGGTGTTTTACCAAGATCATTAATACATGAGCTCAAAGAAAAATGGGATGCTAGCAGGTCAGCTTTATCCTTGGCTGAAGTGACAACAGAACCATCTGGTTTGGACAGAGGTGGGAGCAGAGATGGGCAAAAGTTGCGGCCAATAGCTTTGGCAAGAGACCAGAATGCTCGGCTACCATTAGGGCAAGAAGCAAGTTTTCTACTCTTAGCCTGTTCAAACTCTAGTTTGGACTGATTAATAACTGCTTTACAATTGTTGCGAGCTTTGGTGTAGGTAGAAAATGAAACTGAAGAATTAGAAACAAGCCAATTACGATATGCAACGTTCTTCTCTTGGACAGCCTTAGCACATTTATTGGAAAACCAAGGTTTAGATAAAGGACGAGATTTTAAAGTGGAGTGTGGGATAAAGGATTCCATTCCTGCAAGAATAATTTCACTGACACGATCTGAGCAAACGTTGACATCAGAAGTTTTGAAACAGTAATCAGACCAAGGAAAAGAAGAAAAGAAGTCTCGCAGGTCATCCCATTTTGCATTCTTGTAATGCCAAACAATACGAGGTTGGGAATAGCCATGAGATAAAGGTTCCATTGGAGAAGAGGCAATCACCAAGTTGTGATCTGAAGTGCCTAAAGGACCTCTCACTTCAACCTTGTACTTAGAAGGGTTGTTTGTAAGAAAAAGATCAAGCGTATTGGCTGTATGATTAGGATTGTCCGGTATTCTTGTAGGTAAATGAACAATCTGTGCTAGGTCATTAGTAATTGCAAAAGCCTCAGCATCTCGACCTGCTGGGTCGGTGTGACTAGAAAACGGAAGCCAGCTGGAGTTGTGAACGTTAAAATCACCAAGGAAAATTACCTCACTGTTAGGAAAGTTGGACTGGAGAAAGTCAAGTTGCAAAGAGAGGAAGTCAAAGAGCTCCAAGTGATTAGTGGAGTTGGGAGAACGGTAGAGACAACAGATGAATTTTACACAATGAGGTAGAGAGATTTTAAGCCAGAGAAGATCAAAGAGAGGAGATTCCAAATTGCCAAGTCTCTGACAGGGAATATCAGAACGGACATATGCACAAGTACCACCTTTGAGGCGAAAGGAATCATACAGCAAATAATTTGGACATCTGAGATGAGCAGTAGTTGAATCAACTGATAACTGAGATTCAGTCAGAAAAAGTACATGGGGTTTGGAAGACTGCAAGTGGAAATGGACATCGTTGAGATTAGAATTGAGACCACGTATATTTGTGAAATGAATTAGGAAGTCCTTGGGAGGTTTAGATCTTTTCGCAGATAAGCTTGCTCTATTATTTTGACAATTCATGGTGTATTCAATAGTAAGAAAAAGTGGGTGGGACATGCTGTATGAAGTAATGAAATTTTTGGATATGGCGTACATGTGGTAAGAATATACCCAGATCCTTGACATAACGTGGCCTCGACAATGCTCCCCGCATACACACTACTCGGACTCCCTCCAGTCACTATCTGGCAGAGTAGAGGTAGCAAGATTATACACTAGCTGATCCGGAAGCTTCCTAGAGAGTTACCAATAGGTTCAGTCCGGTGTACTAACTAGTGGCCGGCCTGCGAACACCGTTTTAGAGCTGTACCCTCGAAATGTAAGGAATATTGGATCTCGCCACGACATTCATCATAACCTCAAAAATCATCAATCATACTGCATGATGGAAGAGATAGGGAAGGGTTGGCCGGAACTTAGCTCTAGAGACTAAACATGGGTTCCACCACTTCAAGCCTCCAATAAGCAAAGTGGTGGTATTTCACCGGTTGATGAGAGTCATCTACCACCTAGTACTGCCTGGTAACATAGAGGGGCGGCGTTCCTCCATGTGGTGTGGGCGCCACACCTCGACCCCTGCTTACGTTGGTTCACACCTGGGTGGTCACCCACCATGTACTTGTGCATGAAGGTTATACCCAGGATTACTAACAGTCCCACCATCGTGAAGGTGCAAGCAGAGGATTTGGCTGTCATAGACCGTCCGGACTTCGCTGAAATTGGGTCCACTTTGACTTGAGTGTCACCCGAATATCAGTTCCATCAGCGTTTTAGACTCACAGGTAGCAAGAACAGCTTGTCTGGCATATCTGAGAGAATGTCTGTGACAGCCTCAAGGACCAACAGGAATTTTGGAACAAGGAACAAGGATATACAGGAACAAGGATATACAGGAATTTTGCTAGCAGGGAAAAGGAGGTGACTGTCCCTCTCTATAAGGCAATGGTCAGGCCACGCCTTGAGTACTGCATACAGGTCTGGAGGCCTCATTTTAGGAAGGATGTCAATTTGCTTGAGTGTGTACAGCGAAGGGCAACAAGATTGGTGAGGGGAATGAAGGGATCCTCTTATCAAGAGAGGCTAAAGTTCTGCAAATTGCAGTGGCTGGAGACTAGGCACCTGCGTGGTGATCTGATTGAGGTGTATAAGGCCTTGAATGGGTTGAGCACGCTGAATTCTGATGGAATCCTTCCACTTGTTCAGATTACGAACCTAAGGGGGCATAAATTCAAATTAAGAAAAGACAGATGTAGAATAGATGTGCGGAAATTTGCCTTTAGCCAGCAGGTGGTTAATTGATGGAACAAACTTCCATCTGTCGTTGTGGAAGTTGATAGGTTGAATAAATTTAAGGAGGAACTGGACAGGAATCTGGAGGGAATGGTGTGATTTTTTTTTTTTTTTTTTTGGCTGATGCTGCATAAGCTCATACACTTACTTTCTTGCATCACATGCCACTACTACCGCTACTACTACAATAGCTTATGGAGATGATATGGTAATACTTGTGCATGGAAACTCCAGAAAGGAGCTTGAAATTAGGTCTGATTGCATATTAAAAGAATGATGCAAATGGTGTAATTTACATAGGTTGACAATCTCTACATCCAAATCTAAAATCATGATGTTGAAGGGTAAATTGGCTCTTAGTAGACCTCTGTTCATAAGGTTCAATGGTATTTACTAGAGCAGGTGCTAATGATTAAATACTTGGGAATATGTATTGCTAGTGGCTTGAACTTTATCTCGTATATTAACTATATATCAGAGTAGGTGAAGAAATTTATTGCAATGATCTCAAGAATAATGCGGGTGGAATGGGGGATAAACGGGAAATCACTCCATTTGATTTATGATTGTATTCTTCTGCCGATTGTTATGTATGGTGTCAATCTGGGTTGGCCATCCATCAAAGTAAGCAACACCAAAAAGCTCTATTCTATACATTGAGTTATATTACTCAAAATGGTTATGGCCTGCAGAACAGTTTCCACAGAAGGTTTGCAAGTGTTAGCTGGCAAAATGCCACTTGATTTGCAGTTAGTGTTTAGAAGCCTATCCTTTTATTTGAGAAGAGGTATAAAATCTGAGTTGCTGGGCATCAAAATTAACGCTTTAAATGACTTGAGAATCGAAAAGAAGAGAGGGAAAAGGAGCAAAAAAAGGAAGGGAAAAAGGAGGAAAAGAAGAGAAAAGGAAAAGGAAGAGGAAGAGGAAAAGGATTTTTCAAAAATGGCAAAACAGATGGAATTGTTTGGGAAAAGGTAGAATAAAATTCAAATTTTTCCCTTATGTTAATAGTGTGAATTATATTAAACCGATCTGGTTAGTACCAAATCTAAGTTGTACATTCTTACTATCAGGTCACGGATCATTCTTTGCTAAACTGAATAGTCTTGGAATTGTAGCAAGATGCAACTGTACGTGTGGTGATCTGGAAACATGTTGTGTTTAATTGTTTGGAATATGCTGATTTGCGTTTGGATTTATTGAATAATGTTGATAATGTAACTTGTCTGATGAATGGAATTGGGCCAGAACTTATAAAAACAAGGGAAAATTTTATTGCCTTTCTAAATTTTTCAAATTCAGTTTTCGTGAGAAGGAATATATTTTTGCAAATGGAAGAGTTAAGGTTAAATATTGGATGAATTGGTGGACTGTACCCTCTCCTTTACATGGAACAGTATGTTATTTTTTTTATATAGGAACAGAGAAAATTCTTTGCAGTGGTGGACAGGATCTTGGTACTCTGTTTCCTTAATGGGTGGGTGTCCACTTCTGCTCCTGCCAACACAGTTGGCAAGAAGCTTAGTTGTTTTTCTTGGATTTGATCCTGCAATAACACCTTCTTCCAGCTTGGTTTTGCTGGTTAATATGAGTAACTTCTGTTGAGCTCACTGACTGCTGGTAGATGGCTGTTCGTTGAACTGTTTACCTTTTGGAGATTACCGGCAATGATCAGTCCCTAGGATGTGATGCTTGTGCTCATCTGTGGACAGTGTCTCTTCATCAGTTTCTGTTGTAGCCTACTTGTCCAGCTCGTTGCAATTATCAGTCTCAGAGTACACTGCTTGTGCTCATCTGTGGACAGTGTCTCTTCATCGGTTTCTGCTGTAGCCTACTTGTCCAGGTTGTTGTGCAGAAAAAGGTATGAGGGGATGACCATTGCACAGTATAGTTGATTTGTAATGTGAATTTATAATGTGAATGTGAAATTTGTATCATTAATAATTGTATACTGTACAATTTCTATATGTATGGCAAATTTGCCAGATTTTTTTGGCTAGGGTCTATTTACTCAATAAATGAAAAAAAAAAAAAAAAAAAAGAATGAATGTCATATTCTGACTATATCCTTTTGTCTTTAAATTACACTTTCTTTGTCAAAATTCAAGTAGGGCTGTTTGCTATTCATTCAATTTTTCTTTAATTGGTATTAATTACAGCTTAATTTTGCATTTTACTTTTATTTATTATTTTATTTTAGTTTTTTATTCCTTTTCTTTTTGGTCTCTGTCGAGTCGGCTATGATGTATACGTCTGCTCACTTTTTCTGTCTGCCAAGTATATATTGGCTGCCAGTCCTTGAGGACTTAGTTAAAATCTTAGGATCTATAGCATTAAGTACCATTTATATATTTTCATTTAATTTTATGTAATCTGCTTTTATTTTTCAGGCACTTTTTTAATTTTTTCCATTGTAACTACACCTGACAGGTCAGCACCCCTACTCATACACTTATCTAATCTATTTGTCTATATATATGCATATATATATATTTGCTCAATATTAATATTACAAAATATGTTTTTGTTAAGCTAAACAAACTTGTTTACTCACATGAATACGATGAACATCCGTAGCATTATCATATAAGTCAGCCACATAAGTTGGGAATACCACATGATGCCAATACAAAAAGCTACAGTCGCATGCTTTTCTTAACCTAGAACCCCACCAAAATTAAAAAATAAATAAATAAAAAAAAAACCATTGTAAATTAAGTTTATAAAAGGACTATAGAGTTACTAAATGTATACTCATGAAAATTCACTGAAATAATTATATTTAATCCAGTCATTAAAATGAGTACTCTAACAAATAAATTAACTATAATTAAAAGTTCATATAAAAGAAATATGAACTTTGATTTCAACCTATGCTTGGTTGAAATCAAAATAATTTAATAATGCTCTACTTCTTAAGGAATATTATATACAGCAAAATAAAATGTTAAACATTAATGAGTTTCCATTACAAAACAAAACATTTAAGTGAGGTAGAGGTCTGAGGTCACACTGCGAAAAAAATAAATTTATAAACACTGAAATCAGCTTATGCATGCATGCATGCATGCATAAGCACATGCGTCACAGAGAAATTTACAAAAGTCTATAAAGTTAACCTTTATGAGATTACTGCCTAATCTGACAAAAAGTGGGGAATAATTTTCTGCAATGGTTCTCCAAGCTTTTCCAATCAAAGCTAAAGAAGTGGCCAGTACATCTCACCACTTTACAACTCTTCCACTCCAAAAATGGCAAACTCAAGCTCTTACAGCTGTTATAGAGATGAACAGCAGTAACTCCCTTTAATTGTTGTAACTGCCATCCATTTTCTGAGTGATTTTATTTTTTCTGAATTTCCATAATGACGATGTTTAATATTGCCTAATCTGCCATTTTATACAAATAGTTTTCTTAGATCAGTGTAGTCATCACTTATTCACTTATATAAGTGGTCTGGTTTTGAATTCCATCAGAAACTGGAGGAATTCTTAAAGGCCCTTTTTAAACTTAGTTTGCCAATCAGAGAGAGAGAGGGGGGGGGGAGGGGGGGACTTAATTACATGAATTATTCCGGATTTTTCAGCATGCATAATGTGGTATTTCCCAACTTATTTATATAATGCATTAGCATCTGAGGCTATATTAGGCTGTTCAAATCATGTCTATACAACTGTGTTGACGGAGCGATTTGCATGTTGTATACAGACAGAAAAAACCAAAGCAACTTGGGGAAGGCCTACTCCTTCCACATGAAATTAGCAAACTATAGTCCCAATTGAAGAAATTTTAAGAATTTTCTTCCAGTCTCTGGCGGGATTAACTAGGCTTTTCCAAATAAGCGAAATCATAAACCTGTTATGGAGGATGTACAACATGCTGGTCAACACATGAATACAGTTATTAAAAAAACTATACACACGCACAAAAAAAAATGTTTGAAAGGCATACATGGGAATTTACAATAAATTAAAGTTAAAACTGAACACTTCCCACCAAATAAATAAGAAAAAAACTTTGTTAATTAGTTCTAATAATAATTACAAAAGAATTCCAATTCATTTAACTAAACAATCCTGTGCAATTATGATAATGTTTGGAATCCATTCTGAGATTTCTTTTCAAGTTTAAGAGAAAAGAAAAGACAGATATCCTTTTATATCTATATATATATATATATATATATACTGAAAGGACAGAATTCATGGGATACCTGGTTCCTGGGCAAAGTGACATTGTCACCCCTCTCACTAGTGGATGAACCCACCGCTTGGCAGGTATATAGGTACATTGCATCACTGCATTCACATAGATGGTAATTCAATGTCAATCTGGATGAATGTCGTGAGCTAACCAACTTTAAAGGAGGGTTGATAGTGGATGTCCAAAGCTGAGTCACTCTATCATAGAGATGATACAGAACTTGCACTATCCCCGTTCAACAGTATCAAGAGTGTATCAAGAATATGCCATTTCCAGAATAACATCTCATTGTTGACAGTGCTGTAGGTGGAGAGGGGGTGGGGGATGAACGTGGCTGTCGACGTCTGTCTTGTATTGTTTCAGACAACTTGGGAGCGACGGTGGTACAAATCACCACTGACTTCAATGAGGGAGGTGCCAGAAATGTCTCCACCAAGACCATCAGGCGATCATTAGTCACAATAGGTTATGGGTGCCATCAACCCAACAGAGTGACATTGCTAACACCATGACACAGGACTAAATGCCTCAACTGGGTGAAAGAACATCAGCACTGGACCTTGAATGATTGGAGTCAGGTTTCCTGGTCTGATGAGTCCCATTTCCAATTATTTCAAGTGGACGGGAGAGTGTGCAACTGGAAGAAACCACACGAAGCTATGCATCCATCACATCAACAAGGAACTGTTTAAGCAAGTGGATGGTCAGTAATGGTCTGGGGAGTGTTCAGCTGGCACAAGTTGGAACCTCTGGTACGTCTAGACACGTCTCTGAATGGTCCAGGTTACATGTCCATCCTTGCAGACCATCTGCATCCCTTCATTGTCATTGTGCATCCACAGGGCAATGGACCCTTCCAGAAGGACAATGTGCCTCCTCACAGAGCCATGGTGACTAGAACATGGTGTGAAGAGCATTCTGCAGATTTTACCACCATGGAATGGCCTCTTTCACCGTACATGAACCCTGTGGAGCATGTTTGGGCTGCTGTGGAAAAGGTCCATTTGAGCTTTGGATTTTCTACCCAGGAATGCGATGGAATTATGGACAGCAGTGCAGCAAGCATGGATGGAAATACCTGTGGAATGCTTTCGTGAACTAGTGGACTCAATGCCTTGCCATGTGAGTGCCCTTATCTGGGCAAATGGTGGGCCTACCCATTACTAGATAAGTATCCCGTGATTTTTGTCCACTTAGTGTATAAGAAATACAAAAAAACTGCATAAAGAAAAGTGAAGAAAGATATTTTAATCAGAGTAATAAATTTTAAATAAAAAAATAAAGAGAACATTCTTTCACCTAAAAAGTTCAGGATCCGTTCCAATCTGTAACTAAATACTTGCAATGCTAATGAAATTATCAGCTCATATTGCCTAACTACATACAAGGGTATGTGGGAGATTGCTGTAATAGGTAGTTACTATCTGGATGTGGGAATGAGGAATGGTCTAGAGGTGATACAAACTGATAATTTCATCAATAATGCAGCTGTTTAGGGAGTAGATGGGTTTCCTGAACTCTCTTTAATTTTAATATTGTGCTTCATTCTTATTAATAACTAAAAACGAAAAAAGGCTTAAGTTTTGCAAATTACAGTGTCTGGGACTAGGCACTGGCAAGGTGTATAAAGCCTTGAATGGTTTGAGCATGCTCAATGCCGATGGGATTCTTCCTCTTGCTCAGAATAATCACCTGAAAGGGCATAAATTCAGATTGAGGAAAGACAGATGTAGGATAGATGTGCGGAAATTTGCCTTTAGCCAGCGGATAGTTGGTTGGTGGAACAGACTTCCATCCCTTGTTGTGGAAGTTGATAGCCTAAATAGATTTAAGGCTCAGCTGGACAGGTATTTCGAATTAACGGAGGGGTGATGTGGAAGTGTTTTTTTTTTTTTTCTTTTTTTTGGCTGATGCTGCATAAGCTTGCTTTCTTGCATCATATGCCTCTACTAATGCTAATCATATCTGATTCAAAATTATTTAATGTTAGAATATCTGATTAGAATATCTTTCTTTTTTTTCTCTTTGACTTGAAAACCAAATCCCAAACTGGACTTGAAATGTTATAATTGTGCAGGATTGGTGAGTTAATTGGATTTATTCAGAAACAATATATAAAGAATTTTCTCAATACTTATATGAAAAGTATTCAATTTTTAACTTTAATTTATTAAAAAAATTGATAATATTCTACAAATTTATTCCATTTAATTCCATCAAAAAAATCTTGATTTTTTATGGAATCAAATGTTTTCTTAAAAACTAAAATGTAGATTTTTATGGAATCAAAATATCACTTAGTTCCGTGTTCAATGGAAGGGAAAGAACTGTTGTACACCTCAAAGTCACTTTTAACATAATCTGTACACTGCCTGGAAGTCAATTAGGAATACTAATGTACTAAGTGACTTTAAGGTGGTATTAACAGCTATCTTTCACATTAATGGCTATCTTTGCTTGAGGAAGCTCCACTAATTAAGCTGTACCACAGAATTCTAAGTCTGTAACAGTTATTTTATTAAGATTTACTTTAGAAAGATATGAGAGTCAGACTAATATCTTTGCCTAGATTATTCCATAGTTAAGAACTTCAAGGAAATAGGATGCTTGATAGCTCATCCACAGAGAGGGAAACCATCAAGCACCCACTGCAGTGTATTTACTGTTGAATAGCATTAGTACATTAGTATAAAATGCACTGTTTGCTTGATGTTTGCAGAGCAATCGGGTACGGGACATGATACTGCCAAGGGAGATGTCTTTGTGTGTGCGCGATGCAAGGAGTGTATCGATATCAGGCAACAACTCGGCGTTCTTGTGGGCCTATATGAGAGCTTGAAGGACAGGGTGGATGCCCTCGAAGAAACTAAATTGAGGGGCCCATCAAGCTCTCAGCTGCCCACATCAATGCCAGAGCTTGCACTTGGGCATCGCATGACACAGAGACAACCCCCAAGGCAGAATGCACTGGTCCCGAAGGAACTAGTAGTTGTTGGGGACTCTATTGTCAGGGAAACGGGGAACATGCTTTGTAAAAAAGATAGGTGGAACAGGACCAGGGTATGTCTGCCAGGGGCAAAGGTTGATGACGTTGTAGAGCGAATATCATCTTTTAAGGGCACAAAAGGTGATATAGTTGTACACGTTGGCACTAATAATATTAAGAGTAGGAGACCGGCAGAATTACTTAACAAGTACAGGTCACTGTTGAACAAAAGCCGAGAATTAGGGTTGAATTTGAAAGTGTCTGCAATTCTGCCCAGACACGATAGGAGGGAGTATATGATGAGAGCCTTGTCGATCAATTCGGCCCTGGAAAGATTGTGCAAGGCTCAAGGGGTAGAAATTTTTTCAGCCTGGACTGTACTTGTTAACAGGAGAGATTGCTTCTACAGGGATGGGATACACTTAAATAGAAAGTGTGCAAGAATATTTGCTGATGCTATCGAGGCATTGTTAGGTGGGTCGGAAAACTGCTAGCTTGGGGGGAGACAAAGACCAATAGATTGACAGTAGCCACTGGCAGAGGTGAAAGAGATTCTTGCACTGCTTCTATTAGAATGAGCAGAAGCCTGAAAAACAAGATGCATGGTATTTCAGAGACTGCTGGGAGCCATTGCGGTACAAGTAAACACATGGGTTGTGTTAGGGTAGCTAAGAATAGAAACAGGTGCAGGTATACTTGCGTGTACACCAATGCTAGGAGTTTAGTAAATAAATTTGATGAATTTGAGGTATTGCTCAAAACATCAAAGGCAGAAACACATAAAAACCAAGGAAGTGAAGCCAGTCGACATCGCTGGACAGTGCAGTGTTGAGTCAGTTTGGTGTGACATAAGCATTGGGAGATCAAAATTGAGAGTAGGAGTGTGCTATAGGCCTAATGACTCTGATGAGTATAATAAGGAACTGTACAGGAAAATAGAGTGGGCCAGTAAATCTGGGCCAGTAAATCAGAGAGTCTTATAATGGGAGATTTTAATTTCCCAGATATTGACTGGAATTTGGGGGCTGGTTACTCACACACTAGCAGGGCTTTTGTGGATTTATTGGATGATTGTTTTCTACATCAGCATGTTCGGGAGGCAACTAGAGGGAGTAATACTCTTGATTTGATTATCAGCAGTGATTCTTCATGCATTAAGAATCTGCAGATAAATGAACCACTAGGTGGCAGTGATCACAGTGTGCTGAAGTGGGATTTACTCAAAGAGGTAACTACCATTAGGGGTAAAGGGAAGGGTTATTGCTTCCGTAAAGGCGACTACGATGGACTGAGACAGTATTTAAATTCTATACAGTGGGACCAACTGATGATGTTACCACCAGCAAATTCAAAATGGGAAGCATTCAAAGAACTTATCTTGGAAGCTACTAGGCTTTACATACCAACTAAGAAATATTGTTCAAGGTTTAGGCCAAAATGGATGTCAGATGAACTAATGAGGCATATGGCAGAGAAGAAAAATGCATGGGATACTTACAAATTAACACATGACACAGAAGCCTATGATAGATACAAGTTGATATGCAACCAAGTTACAAAGGAGGTTAGGGGCGAAGGCAGATTACGAGAAATCCTTGGCAAGGGATGCAAAGAAAAACAGCAAAGAGTTCTTTACTTATGTAAACTCTAGAAGGAAGGGGATGAATCAGATTGGTCCACTTGATATTGATGGGTCAACTATTGATGATCCAGCTCAGGTAGCTAACAAACTAAATGAATATTTTGCATCGACATTCACACATGAGGAGTTATTCAGCAAGGGGAATGCCAGAGGTGTATTCAACTCTAGCAGTAAGCTACAGAATCTTGAAATAACTGGGAGTAAAGTGGAGGAGAAACTGTTGACGATAAACACAAGAAAGGCACCCAGGGTGGATGGGATCTATCCAGTTATATTAAAGGAGGCAGCAAAGGAAGTAAGCAAATCCTTAGCCATAATTATGAGAGCTTCCTTGGACTCAGGGGAGGTACCCATAGACTGGAAATGTGCAAATGTGACCCCAATTCACAAAGGAGGATCAAAGGCTGACACAAGTAATTATAGACCTGTGAGCTTAACTTCTGTTCCAGGAAAATTAATGGAGGCACTGGTTAAAGAAGCACTGCAGGATCATTTAGACAAGACTTCAGTTATAGCTCAGACACAGCATGGTTTTGTTAAGGGGAAGTCTTGCCTGACCAACTTGATTGGATACTATGATGCAGTCACAAAAGAACTGGATGCAGGGAATAACTTTGATATTATATACTTGGATCTTAGAAAGGCTTTTGATACTGTTGCACATGGAAGACTGCTACACAAATTGGAGCAGTGTGACATTGGAGGCAAATTGCTGCTATGGATAAAGGGGTGGTTGAGGGGGAGAAGACAGAGAGTGGTAATCAATGGACACTGCTCATCGTGGACTAATGTTATTAGTGGAGTCCCTCAGGGCTCGGTGTTGGGTCCATTATTGTTTTCTGTATTTATAAATGATATTGATGATGGTATATCAAGCTTAATGTCCAAGTTTGCAGATGATACAAAGGTTGGCAGGGTTGTCAAGGACACTACTGACACTATGCTGCTGCAACGGGATCTGGAAAGGTTGAGCAGATGGGCTGAGAGGTGGCAAATGAAGTTTAACATTGACAAATGTAAAGTACTACACATGGGAAACAGCAACCCCAGAGCAACGTATCAACTCTGTGGTACTACACTGACAGTGGTAGAGAATGAAAGGGACTTGGGGGTGGTTGTGCAGGCAGATATGAAGTTCTCTGAGCAGTGCAGATGGGCTGCAAGAGTAGCTCATGGAGTATTGTCAATGATATACAGGAATTTTTCCAGCAGGGATAAAGAGGTGATTATTCCATTGTATAAGGCAATGGTCAGGCCACACCTAGAGTACTGTATACAGGTCTGGAGGCCTCATTTCAAGAAGGATGTAGAGCTGCTGGAACGAGTACAGAGAAGAGCAACAAGATTAGTTAATGGAACAAAGGGGTGCTCTTACGAAGAAAGGCTTAAGTTTTGCAAATTACAGTGTCTGGAGACTAGGCACCAGCGAGGTGATCTGATAGAGGTGTATAAAGCCTTGAATGGTTTAAGCATGCTCAATGCTGATGGGATTCTTCCTCTAGCTCAGAAAAATCACCTGAGAGGGCATAAATTCAAATTGAGGAAAGACAGATGTAGGATAGACGTGCGGAAATTTGCCTTTAGCCAGCGGGTGGTTGGTTGGTGGAACAGACTTCCATCCCTTGTGGTGGAGGTTGATAGCCTAAATAAGTTTAAGGCTCAGCTGGACAGTTATTTTGAACGAACAGAGGGGTGAAGTGGAAGTGGGTTTTTTTTTTTGTTTTTTTTTTGGCTGATGCTGCATAAGCTTGCTTTCTTGCATCAAATGCCCCTACTAATGCTAATAGCACATCAATGAATTGGTCACTTCATTGACAGATGGAACAACCAATGCTTATGTTATTTCACATCAATCAGTTGTTTGATGTGCAACAGTATAACAAGTACTGAAAAGAATAACTCTTATTTTATATTAATTCTTATTTCTTATTTTTAAAAATAAAATATTAATAAAATATCTTAATTTTAAAAATCAGGTATGTACATGACATTACTGACGAATGAAATAAATCACATGCATCAGTAACAGTAGCAGCACATGTCACAAACTGGAATGGCATTCTGGCACACTATGGTCCATTCTGAAAGCCTTGTGGGTTAACTTAAGACACGAGGTAGAATGATGAATGTCAATCTTCTAGCTTGCCAACTGACCCAAAAATTTAAAATAAAAAACAAGTGAAAACAATGAACAACTTACCATGTCCACAAATTACTTAGTAGTTTTGGGGAACAAGAAACTTTCTACAGTACAATGCACAGAATAACATATATAAAGATTTGTCAATTCTCCCAACATATGAAAAAGAATTCTCCTGAAACATGACAAGAAATATATAAATGCATGGCTTGGGGTGGGTGGGGAGAGATTTTTGTATCAGTGTGGCCTGCTCTTGCAGGTAGTAGGAACCTGCTTTGTAGAGAGGATTCATTTGACAAAGATGATGAAATGGTTTTGTAAATATCAATAAGGATATCTTAAGGGTTCAAGGAAACTTTAGTTTCGTGGGGGAGAGGAAACAGTGATAATATAGATACCATTTATCCGATATATGAGTCAAAGTAATGCTTGCACAAATCTCAAGAGGTTAGTTGCCATAATAGCTGATATTGGGAAGATATGCTGTTGTTTGGTTTTTTTTTTTAGGAGCATTAGCAACTAAGGCCATATTGCTCCAGGATACGCGGTGGTCATTCCCTGACCTTTCCGCATCCTCCGTATTTGGTGGTGATGGGCTCGAACCCCCGGTCTAATCAAGAAGCATGTGCTACGCACTGCTGCTCCTTCCCGCCTGGCTACAGAGGTGCCAGAAGATATGCTGACGGTAGTAATGTTTCAAAGGAAAAGGAAGCTAATGCTAGGAAAGCAAGATTAAATAATTTCAGGGAGCACATCAGAGTAGCAAACTATACAAGGCCACTTAGTCTTAACAGTATATACAGTAACGTCACAAGTGTTGTCAATAAAATGAGTGAATTCAAACTCATGGTTAGGACAACTAACACTGACATAGCAAGGCTAACAGAAAAACGTGGTATCACCAGGAAATAGGGGGCAATGAGTTTCTCATTACAATATGCACAAAGTATTTAGGAAGGATAACATGGAAGATAGAAGGGGGTTGTGGGTCATGCTGATTATTAAAAGCCGCCTGAGTGCAACCAAATTTTTACTAGATTCAAAATTTATGCATGCTAGTGTAGAATCTGTGTAGTGTGAGGTAGTTGGGAGAAAAAGTAAAATGAGAGTAATCTACAGGCCAAAAGACTGCAAAGATAAGGTGAGAGTCTCAACACGCAAATGGAATGGGAATAAAATTTTTAAATCAACTAAATGATTGCTATTTGTACCTGCATATTAGGGAATATAACAGGGGAAAGAATATTCTAGATCTGATCACCCATGAACCAGATGACATCATACGGTTGACAGTACAGGAACATTGGGGGAAGGGGGAGGAGAGAGAGATAGCAATTTTAAAGGCAAAGGAATGAATTTTAATTTCAGGAAAGGATGCTGTGGCAGCTTAAGGTGCTACATGGCCTCTATCAACTGGGGAAATAGCACACAGAGCAGAGCACAAATATATTAGAATGGTATACCTTGAAAGTATACTATACCTTACCTTTGAATACTATACAATCCATTTGAATTGGGATATACCTTCTTCACACTTCAGTCACAGAAGCCATGAATAGATTTGCATAACTCCAATCAAAAGGAACCTCACCTGAATCCAAGGATGACCCATAATTATGGTCAAAGTTTTGTGGACTGCTTCTTCTAATATAACTGAATAAATCCCACCAGCCCCAAGTACATTATTAATAGTTTCAGCAATTTCTCTTCCACTTTTTTCTCAGTTAACAGAAAATCATTTAGTATTAGTAGTGGCATATGATGTAAGAAAGCAACAGAAAAAAAAAAAAGTTTTGAATAAATTCTTTCTTTAATTTATTCAAATTATCCATTTCCATAACAACGACAGATGAAAGTTTGTTCCAACAATCAACCACCTACTGATGGAAAACGTCTGTACATCTATCCTGCAACCATCCTTCAATTTCAATATATGTACCCTCATGTGTATAGTCAAAGCAAGAGAAAGAATGCCATTAGCACTCAATCCATTCAAAGCCTTAAAAAAAGCTCAATCAGGTCACCTCACAGGTGCCTAGTCTCCATGTGCTACAATTTGCAGCACTGAAGCCTTTCTTGTTAAGCACACCCTTTCTTTCCCTTCACCAATCTTGTTGCTCTTCTCTGCACCTGTTTTAACACATCCACATCCTTCATAAAATGAAGTATCCAGACCTGTATGCAGTACTCAAGATGCAGTCTAACCATTACCTTGTACAACTGGATAATCATCTCTATCGCTGCTAGCAAAATTTCTGTATATCACTGACAAAACCTCATGAATTGTCCTGGCAGCCTGTCTGCACTGTTCAGAGAACTTCATATCTGACTGCACAATTACCCTCAGGTCTTTTTCATTTTTCACTACCCTGATGTAAGATTACCCTTATGCAATATCTTGCATTTTTCAAAGTTAACTTTCAACTGCCATTTCTCAGCCCATCTGCCTAAACCTTGTTGCAGTAGCTTACTGTCATTAAACACCATGCTAACCATTGCACCTTCTGCAAACTTACACATTAAAGCCTGATATACCTTCATCATTAATAAATATAGAAAACAACGACGGGCCCCAGCAGTGAATCCTGGGGAACTCCACTAATAACATTAATCCAAGAAGAGAAGTGTCCATTGATAACTGCTTTCTGTCTTCTCCCACTCAACCATCCCTTTATCCATAGCAATAACTTATCCTTAACGTCACACTGCTTCCATTTTAACAGCAGTCCTTCACGTGCAACAGTATCAAAAGCTTTCCTGAAGTCCAAGTATATGACATAAAAATTATTTTT
This sequence comes from Mastigoproctus giganteus, assembly GCF_048544385.1. NCBI lineage: Eukaryota > Metazoa > Arthropoda > Arachnida > Uropygi > Thelyphonidae > Mastigoproctus > Mastigoproctus giganteus. Next base: position 123,248,155 of record NC_143583.1, on the reverse strand, counting down.
TTGCATCCAGTTCCTTTGTTACTGCATTATAATATTCAAAATCGGATTGGTTGTTGTTGTTGTTTGGTTTTAGGAGAATTAGCAAACTAATGCCATATTGCTCCGGGGATATGCGGTGGTCATTCCCTGACCTTTCTGCATCCTCCGTATTTGGTGGTCACGGGCTCGAACCCCAGTCTAATCAAGAAGCATGTGCTACGTACTCTGCTGCTCCTGCCCACCTGGCTACGGAGGTGCCCACAATCAGATTGGTCAGACAAGATTGCCCTTGCTGTGCACAAATCTATGCCATGACAGTATAAAAATTCAATTCCTGACTAAGCGAGCTTGCATTAATTCTTTAACCAATGACTCCATTATTTTCCCTGGAACAGAAGGTTAGCTAACAGGTCTGTAATTACTCATGTCGCTGTTTGATCCCATCCCCACCCTTTACAAATTGGGGATATATTTGCACTTCTCCAGTCCATGGGAACCTCCCCTGAATCCAAGGATGCTCTCATAATTATGGCTAAGGGTTTGCTTACCTCCTTTGCTGTCTCCCTTAATATAATTGGATAGATACCATCTACCCCAGTTGCTTTTTTTATGTCCATCCTCAACAATTTCTCCTCCATTTTCCTTTCAGTTATCACAAGGTCATTTAGCTACCTTGTTAGAGTTTGATAAATTTTTGGCATCCTCTACCCTAAAGAATTCCTCATGTGTGAATGTAGATGCAAAATACCTATTCAATTTGTCTACAACCTGAGGAGGGTCATCAGGTTGTTCATCAGGCCACTTGATGTTCTGGTTAACCCCAGAACATCAAGTGGCCTAATGTGATTCAAACTCTTCCTTTTACTGTTAATATAAGCATAGAAGTCTTTGCTGTTTTATTTTGCATTCTTTGCCAGAGACTTCTCATAATCTTCCTTAGCATGTCTAACCTCCTTTTTGACTTGATTACAGACTAATTTATATCTACCATAGGCTTCTGTATCACCTGATAATTTATATACATCCCATGCATATTAATTATCAGGTGATACAGACGATCTGACATCCATTTAGGTCTAAGCCTTGAACAGTATTTCTTTGTTGGTATTAAAAGCCTAGTAGCTTCTTTGATTACTTCCCCAAATATTCCCATTTAGAATTTGCATAGAGAATTTAGAATTCGGTTGGTAACATCATCACTCGATCCCATTGTACACAATTTAAAAACCATCTGAGACCTCTGTAGTCACCTTTACGAAGCAAAAGCCTGTCCCTTTACCCTAGACAGTAGTTATGTTTTTAATTAAATCACATTAGTGTACTGCAATCACTGCCATTTAGTGGGTCTTTTACCTGCAGATTCTTAATGTTTTCAGAATTGCTGCTGATAACCAGATCATGAGTATTGTTGCCTTGTGTTGCTTCTCTAACAAGCTGCTATAGAAAACAGACATCCAAGAAATCTACAAAAGTCTTGCAAGTGTGTCAGTGACCAACCCACAAATTCCAGTCAGCATCTGGGAAGTTAAAATCCCCCAATATGAGACATTCTGATTTGCTGGCCCACTCTATTTCCCTGTATAGCTGTTTGGAAAGTCATCATGGTCATTAGGCCTATAACACACTCCTACTCTCAATTTTGTTTTTCCAGTACTTATATCATACCAAACTGGCTCAACATTGCACTCATCTCTCATGTCAACTGGATGCACTGCTTTAGATTTAATAGTCTTCTTAACGTATGTCTTCAATGTATTTGCTTGTCCCACAAAGACCCTCCCCAGCAGACCTTGTAATCACTGCCGCCTCTTGCTGTATGTCAATAGAAGCAGTGAAAGAATCGCTTTCATCTCTGCTGTTAATCTATTTTTCTGTGTATCCCCCTCCATCTATCAGTTTTCTGACTGACTAATACAGCCTCAATGGTATCAAAAAGTATTCTTTCTAACTATGTAGTTTACCACTCGGATCAAGAACATAAATCTGATTTGATTTATTTCTATTTAAGCATATCCTATCCCTGTAGAAATAATTTATCCTATTAACAAGCACAGACCATGCTCAGAAAAATTCTAAATCATTAGTTTTACACATTTTCTCACGGGCCAAAACGATAAGGCTCCTGTCATGTACTCTCTCCTGTTGTGTCTTGGCCAAATAGCAGACACATTCAAATTTTCAAACAATTGGCCTGTACTTAAGTAAATCCTCAGACCACCTAATATTAATATCAATAGTACCAATGTGTAATAATATCACCTGTGTGTCCTTAAAAGATGACAGCTGCTCAATGTCATCAACTTTAGTCACTGGCAAAGGGTAAGTGTATGCCCTTCATAAAAGGGCATACACTTACCCTTTTATGACGCATCAAACACATTTGTTCATAATTTCTCCAGTCTATTATTTCCCAAAGAAGTGTGTTTTTACAGGCTGATTTGCATGTTCTAAAGGCAAACCTGAAATAACTCACAGGGGTAAAACTGTGCTCCCTCTGTCTGAATATGAAGTTAATTCACAAGTTCCAATCCTCCACTGTCCAGTGTTTGTGTTCCTAAGCCCACTGTAACTATCCCTGTGTGTTTTTTTTTTTTAACAGAAATGGAACCTAATAAAATGACCACTCAGTATACATATCAGCAGTTAACTGTTTAATAGCATTACTATGCATGAACACTGTTTACACTTATATATTTTTTTATTTTTCCCAAATATATGAATTAAAATATAAAACTTACTTTTCATAAAGATCACATACTATGTCTAACTTTTTCATTGCATTATTGAAATTGTTAATTTCTTCATCCCTGAAGGACTTCTGTAAAAGAAATATAACTGATAAATATTAATACCAGTATATGAAAAGTATACAATTATCTTTCTGAGATAATTTTATACTTTGACTTTCCTTGACTTTTAATTAAATAAATTTTGGCTATTAACTATGCAGTTGACCACCCAGATCAAGACCACACATTTGATTTGATTTTGTTACAAAAATTCAAGCGTTCTTTAAAGCAGGGGTGGGGAATCTCTCGCCCACGGGCAAAATTTTGACCCCAGGCAACTTTGAAACCACCCGCTGATGAAGTCTATCTGATTGAGAATGTATAAAGCCTTGAATGGTTTGGGCATGCTCAATGCTGATGGGATTCTTCCTCTTGCCCAGAATAATCACCTGAGAGGGCATAAATTCAAATTGAGGAAAGACAGATGTAGGATAGATGTGTGGAAGTTTGCCTTTAGCCAGCGGGTAGTTGGTTGGTTGGTTGGTGGAAGAGACTTCCATCCTTTGTTGTGGAAGTTGATAGCCTAAATAAATTTAAGGCTGAGCTGGACAGGTATTTGGAATGAACGGAAGGGTGAAATGGGAGCGTTTTTTGTTTTTTTTTGGCTGATGCTGCATAAGTTTGCTTTCTTACATCATATGCCTCTACTAACACTAATGCTAAAAGTCCTCTAAAATGCCAATTGAAAACATGCCTTATGGGGTAAAAAAGTCTGCAGGGGTAGCACAGTGGTATCGTCACCATCCTCTCCACACCAGGTAGAAAAGGCCTAAGTTCAAATCCCTTCGATGACGTGAGGAACTTTAATGGGCTTTTTCACTCCATGGCTGAGTTAGTCGATCCAGCAAATCAGGCAAATCGACCCAGGAACACACGCAATTTACAGATAATATATTGAGTTTATGTAGTGAATTACGTGTGACCCTAATATAATAATTTATGGGGCAAAAAAGTCATTTAACATAAGTTGTTTTAAGCACTCAATAAACAAATTTCTGTTAGCCGTAATGCTTGTCTTGTGACATTAATCATGAGTCAGAATACGTATAAATTGATGAAATAATAGTCACACCATTATTACAGCCAATTAACATTTAGTATTTGTTTCTCTCCAAAAACCATGTTTGCACGCATTGGCTCTGTCATACTAGGTCTTGTTATTGGTGATGGATAGTCAGCATTGATTTAAGTTTTGTCTTGGTTGGTTGTCGGTTGCATCATTACACATCATTGCAAATTAATTGCAATAATTTTGAATCTGGCAACATTTATGGTTCATTTGCTTAGTTCTATTTAAGTCAATATTGTAAAGTGCATAATTGACCAAGCATAAAGAATACAAAAAACTGAAAGAACTCTGCGTTTAGACAAGCAAACATTTTTAAAAAAATCTTTATGTAAACAGAAATCTATTTCTAAAGACATGTTATTCATGAAAATACATCCATAATGCAAGCAAGCGAAGTGTGTGAACTAATTGTAAAGAAAGTGAACCCACACATCGAAGGCAAGTTTGGTAAAGAATGTATGGTTGCTGTTGCATGAATTTTAACTCCAGAAAAAGTCGGATTGTTTGAGAATATTTGTTTATCAAGGAAGACAGTTTCTGACCATATAAGACATGGCTAACGATATCCAAGTATCCTTGAAACAAGTAGCATCAGAAGTTGTTTTATTCCATAGCTATATATGAGACAACAGATATAGCAAAGCACATTTGGCTATATTTGTACAAGGGATAATGGCAAACTTTACGATACAAGAAGATTTTGCTTTAAAATTGATGCACGAGACTACCACAGGTGAAGATTTCTTTTCAGAAGTCAAATCAGCAATAAGTGATTTCTATTTACCCTATGAAAAATTGAGTGGTGTAGTTATGGATACTTTGCCATCTATGGTAGGATCTCGAAAAGGACTTGTTGCTTTAATTAAGAAAGAATTGGAGAGCTGTCAACTGGAATCTAATGTGTTAACAGTGTGTCACTGTCTTATTCACCAGCAAAATTTATGCACATTCTCTAAGAATGACCAATGTGATGGAAGTGGTAACATAATGTATTAAATTCATAAAAAATAAGGGATTGAACAACAGAGAATTAAAGAAATGTTAAACAACCTTGAAGTGGAATATGGTGATTTATTGTACCATTGTGGAGTTCACTGGCTAAGCAAAGGGCACATGCTCAAGTGCTTCTATGAAGCTGAAAGATGTAGTGAAACTCTTCATGGATATTAAAGGTGCCCCCATTATGGAATTAAAGGACCAAAAGTGGTTGTGTGATTTGGCATTTTTGGTCGATATTACTAGCTACTTAAATTATTTAAATTTGAAATTACATGGCCAAATCAGTTTATTACCTCTCTTCTTGTCAATATCAGGAGCTTTGAAGCAATGCTGCAATTGTTCATAACTCAACTGAAAAAAAAAACACTGCAGGGTACATTTTCTGACACTGAAAAACTGAAACCAGAATCGATAGTGGAGTATGCTGCAGTGTTGCAATCTTTTGAATCAATTTCAAAAGAGGTTTCAAGATTTACGAAATCATGAACTAAGAATGTGCGAAACTCCTTTTGATGTGATGCCAGATGAAGCTCCTGATTCCTTGCAACTAGAGTTAATTCATTTACAGTCGGATAATGCTTTTGAAATCCAAATTTTGGAATTTTATAAATCCTATGCAGATAATCAAAAATATCCATTTTTGAGGAATCATGCATTGAAAATTGCATCACTGTTTTCTACCACTTACTGATGTGAAGGGTTTTTTTTTTTTTTTTTTCAATATTCAATTTAGCCAAAAACCACTTGTGTGCCAGACTTTGGATGATAATCTTGCAAACCAACTAATAACTGCTGCATCATCAGTGCCATCTAACATCTCTAAGCTTTCCAAAGCAAAGCAGGGCCAACCTTCTCATTAAGGTGCAAGGTAAGAAGTTTCATTAAAATTAAAAGGTTATAACTATGGCATCTTTGGTATTTAAAGGATTTAAGATTCATTATTATTCAGTATTTAGAGGATTTAAGATTCATTATTATTCAGTATTTAAGATTCATTATTATTCAGTATTTAAGATTCATTATTATTCAGTATTTAAAGGATTTAAGATTCATTATTATTCAGTATTTAAGATTCATTATTATTCAGTACTTAAAGGATTTAAGATTCATTATTATTCAGTACTTAAAGGATTTAAGATTCATTATTATTCAGTACTTAAAGGATTTAAGATTCATTATTATTCAGTATTTAAAGGATTTAAGATTCATTATTATTCAGTATTTAAAGGATTTAAGATTCTTTATTTTTCTCAGCAAAGATTTGCCCCCACAGGTACTTATGCACTTGCAATTTGCCCCTGGTACTAAAAAGGTTCCCCATCCCTGCTTTAAAGGATAATGATACAATTTAGTTCATCAAGTTTTTGCTATTTCTCTTTTATTTCCAGAGTGCCCTTACAAATGCTTCTACACAGGAATATTAAAACAAAAACATATTTGAAGAATAAAAAGAGAGACTTCCATCTAAATGTTAGTAATGCTTATAGCTGACTTATAGGAGACTGGTTCACAGAACATGAGGAATACTTCCAGGTATTGCCCTGGCCTCCAAATTCCCCAGACATCAATCCCATCGAGCATTTGTGGTTTGTGTTGAAACAGCAACTCTGATCTGCAGCATCTCAACCACAGACCTTACAGGAGTTAGAGGATCTGCTGGTTAAGTGTTGGTACCAGATACCACAAGACGCAGTTCAGGAGCACAGGTTTTGAAAACAAGTGGAGAAATACCATCAGGCCCTGGAACTTTCTTAGCAAAAACATTCGTCAAAATTCTTCTGACATCCTTTTGACAGAAGACCACAGGAGGCATTGAATGGAACGTGTTGGGAATGGTGGGAGGTGCTTTACCAAGATCATTAATACATTAGTTGGAAGAAAAATAGGATGCTAGCAGGTCAGCTTTATCCTTGGCTGAAGTGACAGCAGAACCATCTATCTGGTTTTGATAGAGGCAGGAGCAGAGATGAGCAAAAGTTGCGGCCAATAGCTTTGCAAAAAACCAGAATGCTCAGCTACCATTAGGGCAAGGAGCAAGTTTTCTACTCTTAGCCTGTTCAAAATCTAGTTTGGACTGATTAATAACTGCTTTACAATTGTTGCGGGCTTTGGTCTAGGCAGAAAATGAAACTGAAGAATTGGAAACAAGCCAATTGTGATATGCAATGTTCTCTTGAACAGCCTTAGCACATTTATTTGAAAACCAAGGTTTAGATAAAGGACAAGATTTTAAAGTGGAGTGTGGGATAAAGGATTCCATTCCTACAAGAATAATTTCACTAACACGATCTGAGAAAACGTTGATATCAGAAGTTTTGAAACAGTAATCAGACAAAGGAAAATTTTTATGGCTAATGCTGTATAATCTTGCTTTCTTGTATCATTTGCCACTACTAAACTGCAGCTTCACAAAGATTTTGCACAGAAAAGCCATTAAATGTTTGGCCTCTACACAATGAAGTATATTTCCTTTCTACTATTTGCCCAACTGTGTACAACAATGACCTTGGCTAACAAAATCACGGGAAACCTAAAATAAGCTGGAATCCCAAGAGGAATCCTGCTGTAACCGTGGTTTAAAATGTGGTATTTTACTATATTACTCACTCTCTCTGGATTACAGGTTATCTTATTTTCAATGTCTGTGTTTTTTTTTTTGTTTTTTTTTTGTGTTGTGTATCTCTCAGAGAGGTTTGTTTGTTTGTTATTTGGTTTTTAGGAGCATTAGCAACTAAGGCCATATTGTTCTAGGATATGTGGTGGACATTCCCTAACCTTTCCGCATCCTCCGTATTTGGTGGTGACGGGCTCGAATCCCGGTTTAATCAAGAAGTGTGTGCTACGCACTGCTGCTCCTTCCCACCTGGCTATGGAGGCGCCTCTCAGAGGTAGTGAATACAGACAGTAATCTAGAGGAGTGTGCAATCCAATTATTCTGTTCACAGAGAAGCATTAATATTTGAAATAAAAAAACAGTTCAGTTTTTCATGTTTCCAGGTCAATCACTGAATTAAGCAAAGAGCAATACAAAATACAACTTATGAGAAGAGCTTTAGTTTTTTAAACTCAGAATTCAAAAAAAAATTTAAAAAACTTTATATGTTTACAATCATCAGATTTAGGGGGGAGAGTAAAGAAAGCAACTGACAATGGCTGTTACAACCAATTATGAAGTCACCATTAAGTTCACAGATACCAAAAAAAAAAAAGGAGAATTAAGAAATATTTGTACATAAACAAAAAAAATCACTACAAAACAATACCACTTACCATTTGAACACTTAAAGACATAGCAAGATGAGTAATAAGCCTCCTTTCTTTAGTTCCTATATGAAATGAGTTTAAAATAAGAATTAGAGAAAAAAAAATTTCTGGAATATTCTTAAAATAAAGTTCTTTATCTTCAGTTTTATATCTATACTAAATTCACAAGTTATTCATTTCAACTTTTTTTTTTATCATCTTCACATGATTTCAAGTGAATACAGAATTATATACAGAATTTCATAATGTTGTAGAAAACAGTTATAAAAATATCACAGTTCAATAACCATAACTTTCATTCGAAAGGTGCAACATGCAAAGAATTCCAATGCATAAAATGTTTTCTGATCATGGCACCCACATTGCAGGAATATGAAAATGGTGAACTATGTGAAGAAGGAAAGGTGTAGGCAGTAATTTTATGAGGGAAAATAAGTCAGAAAACAAAGAAATTTACAAAAATTTTAAAAATAAACTGCCACCCCAGCAGCCTATTTACAACCGATATTAGCATTAGCATTAGTTGAGGCATATGATGCAAGAAAGCAAGCTTATAAAGCATCAGCCAAAAAATAAAAGAAAGAAAACTTTCCCATTTCACCCATCCGGTCACTCCAAATGTTTGTCTAGTTCAGCCTTAAATTTATTTAAGCTATCAACTTCCACAACAACAGATGGAAGTCTGTTCCAGCAATCAACTACCTGCTGGCTAAAGGCAAACTTCCGCACATCTATTCTAAAACTGTCTTTCCTCAATTTGAATCTATGCCCACTCAGGTTCTTAGTCTGAGAAAGAGGAAATATCCAGTCAGCACTGAGCCTGCTCAAACCATTCAAGGCCTTATAATCAGATCACCTCACGGGTGCCTAGTCTCCAGATGCTGCAAATTGCAGAACTTAAGCCTTTCTTCATAAGCACACCCCTTTGTTCCTCTCATCAATCTTGTTGCCCTTCGCTGTACTCATTCTAGCAACTCTCCTAAAATGAGGCCTTCAGATCTGTATACTGTACTCTAAGTGTGGCTTGACCATTGCCTTATATAAAGGGATAATCACCTCCTTGTCTCTGCTAGAAAAATTCCTATATATCATTTAAAAAACTCCATGACCTACTCTGGCAGCCTGCCTGCACTGCTCAGAGAACTTCATATCTAACTACACAATTATCCCCAGGGATTTTTCATTCTCCACCTCCCTGAGTGTAGTACCACACAGTTGGTATGTTTCTCTTGGGTTACTGCTACCTATATGCAGTACTTTGCATTTGTCAATGTTAAACTTCAGTTGCCACTTCTCAGCCCATCTACCTAACCTTTCTAGACCCTGTTGCAGTAACATACTGTCTTTAGTGTTGTTCAAAAACCGGCCAACCTCTGTGTGATTACAAACTCAGACATTAAGGTTGATATACCTTCATTTGAATGGGAAGCATTCAAAGAACTTATCTTGGAAGCTACTAAGCTTTACATACCAACTAAGAACTATTGTTCAAGGTTTAGGCCTAAATGGGGGTCAGATGAACTAATGAGACATATGGCAGTGAAGAAAAATGCATGGGATACATATAAATTAATGGGTGACATGGAAGCCTATGATAGATATAAGCTGGTCTGTAACCAAGTCACAAAGGAGATTGCCGACCGGGCTAGCCAGGTAGGTAAAGTGCCTGCCTGGCAACCCAAAGGTCGCGGGTTCGATTCCCACCTCGGGCTTGGATCACAGTAAAATGCAAAAACTTTGGGAGGTGCATTATGGCCATAGAAGCCGATGTGCCAACAACTAACAAAAAAAAAAAAAAAAAAAAAACAAAGGAGATTAGGCAGGCAAAGGCATATTATGAGAAATTCTTGGCAAAGGATGCAAAGAAAAACAGAAAAGAGTTCTTTACCTATGTAAACTCTAGAAGGAAAGGGATGAATCAGATTGGTCCACTGGATATTGACGGTTCAACAATTGGGGATCCGGCTCAGGTGGCTAACAAACTAAACGAGTATTTTGCATCTACATTCACACATGAGGAGTTATTCAGGAAGGGGAATGCCAGAGGTGAAGTAAACTCTCGCAGTGAGCTAGATGATTTCGCAATAACTGAGAGGAAAGTGGAGGAGAAATTGTTGAGAATAAACATAAAAAAGGCACCCAGTGTGTATGGGATCTATCCAGTTATATTAAATGAGACAGCAAAGGAAGTAAGCAAACCCTTAGCCATAATTATGAGAGCTTCTTTGGACTCAGGGGAGGTACCCATAGACTGGAGATGTGCAAATGTGAACCCAATTCACAAAGGAGGATCAAAGGCTGACACAAGTAATTACAGACCTGTGAGGTTAACTTCTGTTCCAGGAAAATTAATGGAGGCACTGATTAAAGAAGCACTGCAGGATCAACTAGAAAAGACTTCAGTTATAGCTCGGACACAACATGGTTTTGTTAAGAGAAAGTCTTGCCTGACCAATCTGATTGGATACTATGATGCAGTCACAAAAGAACTGGATGCAGGGAATAACATTGATATTATATATTTGGATCTTAGAAAGGCTTTTGATACTGTTGCACATGGAAGACTGCTGCACAAATTGGAGCAGTGTGGCATTGGGGGCAAATTGCTGCTATGGATAAAGGGATGGTTGAGGGGGAGAAGACAGGGAGTGGTAATCAATGGACACTGCTCATTGTGGACTAATATTATTAGTGGAGTCCCTCGGGGTTCAGTGTTGGGTCCATTGTTGTTTTCTGTATTTATAAATGATACTGATGATGGTATATCAAGCTTAATGTCCAAGTTTGCAGACGATACAAAGATGTTGGCAGGGTTGTTAAGGACACTACAGACCTGGGGGTAATTGTGCAGGCAGATATGAAGTTTTCTGAGCAGTGCAGACAGGCTGCAAGAGTAGCTCATAGTGTCTTGTCAATGATATACAGGAATTTTTCTAGCAGGGATAAGGAAGTGATTCTCCCCTTATAGAAGGCAATGGTCAGGCCACACCTTGAGTACTGTATACAGGTCTGGAAGCCTCATTTTAAGAAGGATGTAGAGCTGTTAGAACGAGTACAGAGAAGGGCAACAAAATTAGTGAATGGAACAAAGGGTTGCTCTTATGAAGAAAGGCTTAAGTTTTGCAGATTACAGTGTCTGGAGACTAGGCACCTGCGAGGTGATCTGATTGAGGTGTATAAAGCCTTGAATGGGTTTGAACATGCTCAATGCTGATGAAATTCTTCCTCTCGCTCAGAATAATCATTTGAGAGGGCATAAATTCAAATTGAGGAAAGACAAATGTAGGATAGATGTGCGGAAGTTTGCCTTTAGCCAGCGGGTGGTTGGTTGGTGGAACAAACTTCCATCCTTTGTTGTGGAAGTTGATAGCCTAAATAAATTTAAGGCTGAGCTGGACAGGTACTTGGAATGAACGGAGGGGTGAAATGGGAGGTTTTTTTTGTTTTTTGTTTTTTTTGGCTGATGCTGCATAAGCTGGCTTTCTTGCATCATATGCCTCTACTAATGCTAATGCTAAAGATGGCTTCCAATGCTTAGCTCATGAATGGGAAACTCTTCCCTGAGACATAAGGATTCATGCTCGCCATCAAAGACCAGGTAATATATGCGAGCCTAAATAGCTGCATATCCAAGAAAACATCAGACCACTTGGAGAACTAAAACATCACCCCCAACCTGTACACAGCCCACATAGACTACCGCAAGGCCTTCGACTCTGTGCCTCATAGCTAGCTAACAGAGACATTGAACATCTACAAAGTCAACAGTGAAAAACTTCCTAGAAGCAATCATGGTGAAATGAAGTACCACCATCACGGTTGAGAACATCAAAGCGAGACTGATCCCCATCAGGAGAGGAATCTTTCAGGCAGATGCCATGAGCCCACGGTGGTTCTGTCTAGCCCTCAATCCGCTATCTTAACATGCTCAACAAAACCAGCAAGTATAGATATATCTAAAAATGTTCTTGTTTATACTCTGGCATGACCATCATGTTAGTGGAGTTTACAATAAATCATCAATACAAACATTAATCGTATTCAGTAGTCACGGGCTTGAACCCCGGTCCACTCAAAGAGCATGTGCTACTGCACTCACACTCCTGACCACCTTTACACCTTGCCCAACTGATGTACATGGATGATGTCAAGCTCTACAGAACAACCAAGAAGCAACTCCAACGTCTACTCTGGATCACCAAATAATATGACATCAGAATGTCATATTATTTGGTGATCCAGTGGTAAAGGAGTTCATACTTAAATGTGCACGCTACTGGAGCAGTTATATACTGTTCATTTGTTACCTTTCAAACTCATTTAGAATTAAAACGTAAGCTCCATGAGCAGCTATCATTATTTCTTTAATACATTATTCATATCAAACACAGAGCAGTGTTTGTCACTGTAGATTTGCATGAATGCATGTTAAAAATAATTCTCTTAATTTATTTATTAGAGATTTACAGAGTAGCCACACCATAAAGTAGGGTTAGCAATTATTTACCTATGATTTATTTTATTTCAGTGGATAAATAAGCAGCCTATATTTATTTCAGGGCAGTAATAATTCTGTTATTTTATTTCAGTGGATAAGCAAGCAAGCAATCTGTATTTAATTTTAGTAACAACAGTAATGTTCAGGCCAGTAATAATTCTGAAAAGATCACACAACACATCACTGTGTGCAAAGTAGACTAAGTATTGGATGACAAGCAATATTTAAAACATAAGCACACTGTTTTTCAATAGCATAAGTAATGTAATTTATTTCTTAGTTACATAAATTATTCTTAAGAACCCTCATATACCAGTCTTCTTTTCAATTTCATCTTAATCTCGTCTGCACAATTCAAGAAGCTCCTCACATCTATCATCATCCTCATTTAAAATAAACATGGATAATCAAAGTAGCAATAATGTACATTTGTTACTATGCCATAACACTAAAGTGGCTGATTTGTGAACCTCTCATAGGTATTACCCAAGTAGCAGCTATGTCTCATTCATTATATATCATAATTAAAGATTAATTTATTTAATCTCTGGTTAATAAATAAACTCTATTACTGGTGACAAGCTTTCTAATGACTACCCTATATTCCTGTAACCAGGAGTTCTTCTGCTACGCAAAGGAATGAAAAAATAAAATCTTATTTTATTTCTGAAAAATTTTGAAAGAGATTATATAACATGAGGCATTTATATCCTAAATTGTAAATATAAGTTGTTATCCAAATTAATAAAATATTTTTTATATGCATTAATTGTAGTCATTCTACAGTTCACATTATCTGCATAATTAAGAATGGCTTATCTCTCTCATTAGAAATAATAATTTTCTTCTTGAAATAGAATTAGTTAAGTAAAATTTTAATACATAATAAAAATATAATAAAATACTTTATTTTATTCAGTATTTTATTATATTTTTATTATGTATTAAAATTTTACTTAACTAATTGTATTTCAAGAAGAAAATTATTATTTCTAATGAGAGAGATAAGCCATTCTTAATTATGCAGATAATGTGAACTGTAGAATGACTACAATTAATGCATATAAAAAATATTTTATTAATTTGGATGCTAAAGCTTTTTTCTGTTGAATAAATGCTAAAGCTATTTATTCAACAGAAAAAGTAAATTATAAAACTATGTACATACAGGCAATATGAAGTTACATAAAATAACAAATTACCATACAGAGGATTTCAATAATATATGCTGCCTTTCTCAGCCAAAAGACTCAAAAACTAAAATTGTGAATAAATAACTACAAGAGCAGGAGAGAGACAGAATCACAGAAGTCACCAGAAGTAAAGGGCCAACTAAGAATGAATAAAAGTATAAATTCCCAACATTCTTACTGATTTCTATTCAGAAAAAGTAACAAACTTCTCCTTTGGGAGTGTTACTAATTTCAAGATTAAGAATAAGGCATTTTCATTTCATACTGTGCAGAATCCATATCATCAAATGTCATATAAAGATCTGCTATTACTTTATTTTATATAACCATATACAAAAATGATACTATGCAGAACTTGTTTGATAGTTATATTTTTGTAACACAAAACTATTTGCTCTAAATTTAATATAGATAAAAACTTCCTACACCATTTGGCAGATGATATCATTGGGTTCCATCTGCCAATATTTAGGAGTGTAAAATGTTCATTGTCAGTGGACATTTTACACTCCTAAAATGTCCACTGACAATGGACATTTTAGGAGTGTAAAAAGATCACCTGATTTGATGAATTCCAGTTTTAGCTGTTCCATGCTGATGGCGGGGAACAGGTTATGGCAACAGCAGTAAGGGCTATACTAGACAAGTGCTTGAAGCGCAAACATAAGCTGGCATCGTGAATGCCTCCAAAACAGCAAACTACACATAGCGCTCCTAACGTCAGATCATTTCAAACTAGATGGGGCACTTCTAAGATTTCACTGGATATCACCAGCGACTTGCTTTTTCTATTCCCAGTTTCAAGATGCTGATTGCGAGTAGAAAGAGAAAACGATGATGGTGGATTCATCCAGCTAATTCAAATAGGTTAAAAAAAAAAGTTTTATATTATGTTTGAAACACACAGGAAGTCTCCCAAGAATTTATTTATTTTTTTTTATTATTATTTTACAGAATGTCAATACAGAGTTTTGGTGAACTTCTAATGTTAATTAGTGGGAAAAAAATGTAAAATTTGATACCGTGTTGCAGAAATGAATACTAATGTTTGCATCTATGCTTTGTGCTGTACCAACAGGACAAATCCCATCAATTGAAATAATTCTGAAATGTTGTTTTCTTTGTTTGTAAAATTATTTTATTTCTACCTGCTATTCTTATTCAGAGATTAAGGTATTTGTAAGACTCGGTGTCTTACAGAATTACTTTTGGTAACATAAAGGGTAGCTTACTGTTTGATCTTACCCACACGGGTCTTCTCAGAATAAAACACCTATGTTCCTGTCTTTCCACCACTCAATGTTATTTCCAGATGGAATATTGACGAGTACTTTCCATCCTTTTGAAGCAGAAAACATTCTCCACTACCCACACTGTAACAGAGTACTTTTCGTGCAATAAAGGATTAGTGTTGTTTGACTTTACGAATGTTCATGAGAAGACACCAGTTTTCGAAGTTTGTAACGCAGCTATCAACAGAAATATTTTCTTGAAATTTCATTAGATGATCAAATATACATCCAGAAAAGGTGCTATACCAATATTTATCCCTAAAAACATTTATAATAAAACAAACTTTTTTTTTTTTTTATCAAATGCGCATTCCAGTGTTATCAGTTTTATACCAGTTTTTCCCGCTTCCAGTGTGGCTTCCAACAGATTTCCTCGATTTTGTGTTAGTAGATGCAATACACTTGAAGAAAGGAAGTACAATCTTTTCGTTTTCAAAAACAATCTGTTGCAATTCTTTCAGTCATTCTTTTTTTATGCCAAGAAACAGTTGCATGCATTATTATTTTATTATTATATTATTTTATCCCCCCCCCCTGTATCATGCTGGCAACGACTCTGTACTTTGTGGCTTACTGCATGCTTTCATTGCGTTCACAATACTTTACAAAAAAAGAAAGACACCGAAGTTATGTTTGAAATGAAAGGTTTTCAAAATTCGTTTTGGAAGGAGACACAGACCCCACGTGATTCTCATTTATTAACTGACATTAGTTGTACTGTTGCAGTGGATATTCTTCAGAAGTTTTCTGATTGCTGTTTTCATCTTATTTAATAATAATAAGGTTCTTTATTTACTTAAATTATGTACATTCATGATTCCGTACACAGATAACCCAGAATCTATGAATAAATTGTCTCTGCAAGTGAACAAACTTGTATTTCATTAACTAATGAAACAGTACTAAAATAGAAGTAAAATTTACAATAAATATAAGAAGCAGAACTGAGCTTTCTAATTCTTCTCATCATTACATAGTTCATCCCAGTTCAAAAACATTTATTTTCCAATTTTAATACAACACTTTGACTTTATTTCTTGGCTGCAATAGTCTTTTAATGACGTGTTGTACAAGGGAGGCCTCCTTTCCATCTCACAGATAAACTCCTCTGGATCAAACATGGCCTTCCCCTAAGTATAATAAACAAACCAATTAAGGCCAACCATCCCATGCATGGGGAGAATGTCGCCTCAGGCTATGCAAACACCAAGGCGTACAACGCTTGTAACATATCCAAAGGCATTGGCAGGAATTTTACGCCAGCTTACGTCGTCCTACACGGCGTTCGAAGTGCTCATCTAGATTGCATGTCTTTACTCTCTGCTTCATGTAAAACTGGCCGATGCTGCACTTCAAGCGCTATGTCTAGTATAGCCCTAAGAATCGACAAATTAATTGTGCCAAGCCACTTGAACATTGTTGGCAATCTGGTACATCCCTTTGTACTCACAGTTTATTCGTCTAGTAATAATTCCATCCAACAACAGCATCATCATCATCATCAGCCTTTTTCAATCCACTGCAGGATGAAGGCCTCTCCAGCAACTTTCCAGTTCCTTTTGTTTTGAGCACTGGCCATCCATTTACTACCCACAAACTCATGAATTTCATCTATCCATCTCCGCCTTTGTCTTCCTAGAAGAAGGTTTTCTTCTAGCTCCTCTTGGGTACAATTCTGTTATTTTCTTAGTTCATCTGTCATCATATCTTCGAGCTATGTGTCCTGCCCAAGACCATTTTAGTTCTTTAGTTTTGATAAGAATGTCCTTTACTTGAGTTTGCTGCCTAATCCATGTGTTTCTCTTCTTATCTAACAGTCTGATTCCCAATATAATTTGTTCCATTCTTCGCTGTGTAGTTCTCAGCTTCTCTTCCATTGTTTTGGTAAGTGCCAAAGTTTCACTTCCATAAGTCATGGTGGGGAGTATACATTGGTTCATTATTTTACATTTCAGACAAACTGGGATATTTCTCTTCAGTATGTCACTATATTTCCTGAATGCTATCCATCCAAAATTTATTCTTCTCTTGACTTCCAGCCATTTATCATTATTACAGCTAATAACTTGTCCCAGATAAGTATATGACTCCAACTTTTCAATTACTGCTCCTTCAATCATTATTTCCCTTTCTGTGGCATACTTGTTCATCATTACTTTTGTTTTAGCCATATTCATCTTTAGTCCTAAATCCTTACTAACTGTGCATAACTGATTAAGATTTTCCGCTAATTCTTTGGGATTGTGGCTTATGACTACAATGTCATCTGCAAATCGTAAATGGTTTAGGTACTCTCCGTTTACATTGACTCCTTTCTGCGACCAGTCTAATCTTCTGAAAGCGTCCTCAAGGGCAGCAGTAAACAGCTTCGGAGATATTGTGTCTCCTTGTCGAACTCCTTTCTCGATTTTAAATTTCCTACTGTCTTTGTCTAGTCTAACAAAGGAGGTAGCACTCTCATATATTTTCTTCAAAATCATAATATGTGGGGTATCTATTCCTTTTCTTTCCAGTGCCCGAAACATTGCCTTATGCTGTATGGAGTCAAATGCCTTTTCATAATCCACAAATGCCAGACATAATGGTGTTTTATATTCATTTGCTTTCTCCATTAGCTGTGATATTACGTGAAGGTGATCCATAGTTGAGAATCCTCTCCTAAAGCCAGCTTGCTCTTTCGGTTGATTCTCATCAAGTATTCTTTCTAATCTGTTAGTAATGACCCTTGTGAACAACTTGTAGATGTGGGATAACAAGCTAATTGGTCTATAATTTCCAATTTCTGATTTATCTCCTTTCTTATGCAGCAAAACTATGATTGCATTATTCCACTGCTTAGGCGTCACACCTTTTCTAATGCACTTTGTGAAGAGCCTTGCCAGTTTTTGTGTTATGTCTCTTCCTCCCAATTTTAACAACTCTACAGTAACTTCATCTTCCCCAGGGGCTTTCTGATTCTTCATTTTCTTCAATGCATGTTCTACCTCATCAGGAAGAATATCGGGTATATCGTATGTGTTGCTACTTTGCAATCCATCTTCCCCACTTCTGGCATCATTCCGTCGCTCCTTGTATAATTCTCTATAGTAGTCTTCTGCTATTTGAATTATGCCTTCTCTGCTGTTTATAAGTACACCAACAACAGCATACTGCACCACAATTAAGGCCAACACGTCACAAGGGCACAGAGTGTTCACAAATAGTTCCAGAAGCATTAGGTTGATTTTACACCACTACACCTGCTTGCTCAGTCATTGGATCACAAGCCAAATAAACATCTGCAGGATAAGAGAAATAAATTATTCATGGTAAGGATCCACTATCCAATCTGAAATAAGTGCATGATGCAATCAAGTTTACATGGGACAGATCCTTGTGGAAAGCTCTTAGCACATTGTGGAGACCACGCAAGCAACAATTTGAAGCCATTCTAAGAACTAAGCTGCTACTCATAATGTAATTAGGTAGTCTACCTAATAAACTGGCCACTCAACATATATTTCTAGAAGTATGTTTAGAGGCCAATTCACGTGTTGTGCAGGCTGAAAAACCCAGAATAACTAATGAGGGGTGGAGAGATCTCTGCTCCCTCCACTTGATTCAGTTAACTACAGCCCTGATAGCAAATATCTTTAAGAACTGAGAACCCAGATCTCTTCAAATGAGTGTCAAGAAGTGGCTACTATATTATGAATGAAGGACCAGAGAGAGAGAGAGAGAGAGAGAGAGAGAGAGAGAGAGAGAGAGAGAGAGAGAGAGAGAGAGAGAGAGAGAGAGCCATAACAAAAATACTAAAAATCATAATAAATATCCTAGTTTATATATCTACCTGGTCCACTAAGCGCCTTTTCAGCAAGCATTAGCGCAGATAAAACATCCAGTTTCCTTTCACTATACTTTTTGTCAGATATAAGTCGTTTCTAGGATTAAGAAGGGAGGAGAAAAGAAAAGAAAAAAAAGCTCAAACAGGAACCATGATACTTATATGGTCAGATAAATTTAAAATATGAATTTAATAACTCATTTTCTTGCAAATTCCAGAAAAATTTTATTAAAAATTTTAAAAAATAATAATAATAAAAAAATAAATAAATATTCTGGTTTAAAGTATATTAAAATGAATTAATCAAAATCCCAGAAGGATTGAAGAAGTTACTTGTTTTATCAAAAATATATGGGGAAACATCTCATCTAAAATAGAATGTGCTAAAATTTCTACTATTATCATTTAGCTTCTATCCATAATTTATTTTGCTATTTTCAAACTGTTTTCAGCTATTTTTCTTTATTAGACTCTAATAAATTAACTTCATTTCAATACTGTGCACATATATGTAGCATAGTTATTAAAAGTTAAAATTTTTTACCAAGATATCAAAAAAAAAAAAAATATATATATATATATATATATATATATATGTGTGTTATATGCGGTATATCGCATGTCGATAATACCGCACTAGCCCATTAATATACAGAATTTATGGGCTAGTGTCATTGCAGTGGCAATATATACACTACATCCATAATGAAATTAATATACAATATTATTTTGTTAAATATATGTTTATGGTTTACGGTACTCTTCCCCATAAACCAAGTATATTAGTTTATGGGGAAATGTAACATAAAAGATGTACCTAAATAAATCTACAGAGAACACAAAGGATAATATACAAAAACTTATCGCTGTGTACAATTTGGGTGACTTCTGGAGTTCAACTACCCAAATTGAAAGGTAAAACAATGATAAGGGGTTCTCTGTGTACTGAAGTCATATAACAAATAATAGAATTTAGGATTAAATAAAATATAACAGAAATTAAGAAATTTTGAATTTATATAATGCATAGTACACATCAATCATTGTTAATCCAACAGAGAACTAAGGACATAAAGATAAAAACTAAAGCAAAAATAAAGCATATGGTATAAGCAGATTTACTATGTCCAAACAAAAGAACCATGTGTGGATGTTATTGTAGACAAAAAAGAAATGGAATTGTACATAATGTGTAGCTCTGTAGTAAGAATTAGAAGTGGCAACCCATGTGTGTGTGTTCAGGCTTATATAGTGAACCTTGGTGACAGCCAGGTGGTGTAAATGACTAATGGAGTAGGAATGGCACTACCTGAACCACAAAGGCAAAGATATAGTAGTATGCTTAGAAGTAATTTCCCCTACATCCTTGGATTGCTCTACTAATTTCAGAGAAATAAGAATGAAGAGTATAGAATACTTAATGTTTGACGCAAGATATAAGGTAAAGTTCGGGTAAGCACAGGATCACAAGCCTGTTCCTATAGTAGGACCCTGAGTGGAATTTTCAGGACATTATGCATGAAATTAAGTGGAAGTGATGATATATACAGTGATAACAAAACAGGAAAAAACATATCGATAAGAAACAAAATGTTAAGGAAAATGGGATGTTTCTTAATGTTTTCGGCCACTGAAAACTCATACAATGTTCAAGAGGAATAATGCCAAGTTTAATGTGTAGTGCACAATTTCTCATCAGGAAGTGACTGATTTTCCTTTCTTCTCCCATAAGAATACAGTTCTAATCATCAGGATACACTTCAGGTATTGTGTCAAGGATGAAACATCTGCAATCACAAGCTATTTTCAACAAGATGGGACACCTTCACATCAGAGATAGGAGGCTAAAGAATTCTTAATAACACATTTGCACATTAATGGAATGAAATATGATTTTCTCAACCCCCCCCCCCATGTATTTCCCATTAATTGTTTTACTATTGTCTACAAATTGAGTATGATATTCTTATTAAAATAAAACTAAAGCTTAACAAACCGGGTAGTTTAAAAAATAATAATAATATTAAAACATGATTAATAACACTAGCCAACATGATTTTTACCTCCAAGAACTTAAATGTTTTTTTTTTTTTTTAACCAATTTTTATGTGTAGATTTTGAAAATTGCCATGATAGTTTTACATAATATCATAGTTATTAAATGCAGAGGGAGTTACGTTTTACCCAAATATGCCAATTTCACATAATCTAGCCAATAATGTATAACATACTGATTTATTTTAACAGATATAAGCTAATTCTCTTAATTTTAGCATCAATTCTGGCCTTGGTTTTCTTGTGATAAACATAATCAGACTTTCTACCTATGGTTCTTTGGTTCAAATTCTGATGCAACAATTTACAATTTGAAGAGAGTGCACTTAGCATTTTTGGTGAGGTTTTTTTGTAGGCTGTGTCAAGGTTTTCCAGGTATTAACTGATCGTGACACGTTCTCAGAATTGTAAATCTATCCTCCAAACATGAACAGCCTCTCAAGAGTAACTTGAAGAATTATACATATATATCCCTTTATTTTAACATTAAACATTGTTACATCTTTTGTGTAGACATGTTAGAGACTTATAGTGATTTTCGGAATCAGGACATTTATTTCCTCCAGAATCTTAATCTTAATTTTAGCATCAATTCTGGCCTTGGTTTTCTTGTGATAAACATAATCAGACTTTCTACCTATGGTTCTTTGGTTCAAATTCTGATGCAACAAATTACAATTTGAAGAGAGTGCACTTAGCATTTTTGGTGAGGTTTTTTTGTAGGCTGTGTCAAGGTTTTCCAGGTATTAACTGATCGTGACACGTTCTCAGAATTGTAAATCTATCCTCCAAACATGAACAGCCTCTCAAGAGTAACTTGAAGAATTATACATATATATCCCTTTATTTTAACATTAAACATTGTTACATCTTTTGTGTAGACATGTTAGAGACTTATAGTGATTTTCGGAATCAGGACATTTATTTCCTCCAGAATCGCATATTTTCATTGTGGAGGTATGACAAAAAATATTTTTTGTTGGCTAGTGTAATTAGTTTATTAGTTGGCAGTAATTTTACAAAATAAGTTTGGCAGTAGAAAATCTGAATATTCATTCAAAGTCAAACTTGCAGCCCACTACTCCTTTAGGGTTAAATTAGTGTTGTCATATCAGCCCACTTAAATTCATCACACAATTGCAAAAACATGCTTGTGTAAAGAGAAATTTCAATTTATTAAATAAGACCATAGCAATTCACTCCAAATGGCATGGCAACCCATTTTTTTGGTCAAGAAGAACCATTGGTTAACCCTGTAGTAGTGCCACACTCAATTGTAAAATAAATAGTGGCACTCCACCTGACAAGTTTAAATTTTCTTCCTTTCTGCTTGGAAGGTATCAATATTTCACCTTTTCTTAATGGAAATTTTCTTAATTCAATACTTATTGTATGCATTTTTAAAAATTTTTAATATTTGTAAAATAATAAGAGACGTTTAGCTCAATATATTGATATCAACATAGAACATATTGAGCTGAGCATTACAGCTCTGGTTCATACTATTAAATTTTTAATAAAAAAAATTAAATATTTAAAAAATGCTTTTTTCACACCTTTTGCTTTTAAAAAATATATATTAATTCTGTTGAAAATCTAAAAAAAAACATTATAGGTATAAAATATAAAGATGAAGCTATAAGCCTCTTCCATTTTCAAGTTTAAAAAATACTAAATGCACAAAATTTAAAACATGCACATGGACATATTTTTCTGCTTCTTACATGTACAAATAGTTTTAAAATTTTTTTAAAATATGCATATATTAAATGCTTATTATTCACTATCATTTTCAAATTTTTTTCAAAATTTATTTTAAATTTTACACACCATGAAATGTGAAAAATCTGAATATTATGAATATTACTAACTTTCTATCTCAAGTAATTATTGCATTCCATGTTTCTGTGTTTATTATTCAAATATCTAAGACTGTATAATCTGTTTCAAACACTGCTAATAATCAATAGATCACATGAGAGAATATAAATTTATTAAACTAGGAATAAGCATGTAATTCTATGTTTTGTAGCAGCAGTCAGTTTCCCATGCTAGCATATACTATGAGTTAAAAGTAGAATAAAAGTGGCTACAACTTTGGGAAAACAATAAATAAAAATTCAAAACCATATCAAATAAAAATTTGTCTATATTTAGGAAGGTACAAAAAATCACAGATTTTTATCTTCAGCTAACAATTAACACGGGCTATTATTTTCAAGTTACACTTCACCATGGTTGCAGGGTTACGAACCCCAGATTTACAGCCATATTAAGGAATGCGTATCACAATAAAACAAAAGACTGAGTGAACTAGATCTGCAAGTCAACAATGCAGTTCTTTCTCTGAAGCCACAGATCCTGGACAATAATTGCCATGAAATTGAATATTGTTTCAACATGCCTCAGGCAACAAATGAAGAAGAAAACATTTTAATGACAATATATGAAAAAATTTTTAAATTGTCCTTTTCCATGAAATAAACTGTTTCTCATTCTTCAAACAGACCTCTAGGTTTGGGAAAGTTCTGATTCATAATAACTGCAACATAATACTACATGACAGTTATTATGAATCAAACTGTTTCTCATTAGATATTACACTTTTCTTGTTGCAGTCATTTTTAATGTGGTGAATAACATATATTAAACATGTTTATTATTATTATTGTTATTAGCCATATGGTGCAAGGAAGCCTGAAGCTTATGCTGAAAAAAAAAAAAAAATTCTGTGTTACCCTGAGAGAGAGATAGTCAGAAGTAGAAGGGAATCACCAAGAAAGCAAGAAGAGAAGAATGATGATATCCAGCTCAGGACCCTGGGTTTACCAAGCCCATACTTACCAGATGTGAGCCTCTGGGGTTATATGTGTTATACCTGTATATTAGTATTGTTAAAATTATGCAAGGGAACAAGCTTAGATAACATAAAAAAAAAAAACCTTCACTAACTTCATTTGTCCATCCTTTCTAATAATTTATCAAATCCTCCTTTAAATTTATTCCAACTACCTACTTCCACAATATTAAGGAAAAGTTTACTCCAACAATCACTCTGTAGCTGAAGGAAATTTTCAGCACATTAATTCTGCAAAACAACCTTTGGAAATTTAAATTTATGTTCACTTTGTGCATTGCCTGAGAAAGAGTAAAGATGCTATCAGTATTTAGTGTTCAATCATTTTAAAGCCTTTTAGAACCCAAGCCTCCCTTATGAAAAATACCTTTTGTGTCCCTCAACTAAACTTTGTTGCTTTTATTTACACCCTCTTCAACAGAACAGATCAACATCCTTCCTAAAATGAGGTTTCCAACATTCAAGATGTGGCCTATCCATAGGTTTATACACTGGGATAATACCTTTTTATCCCTGCTTGCAAAGTCCCTATACCGGGTGTCTCAAAAATATTGGTACAAACGTTTAGGGGAGGTAGGTAACATCTAAAGGAATGTGAATCGCATAGGAACCCATAACTGGAAACGTCACAGGAAAGTAGTAGCAGAGGCACAAGAAGCAGAAATGACACAAGACTTTGTGGCAAACATTAGTGGCAAACATTTATTTGACATAATATTAACAATGGAGTACGAGATGGATGCATTTCATGATGTTACAACAGATGCTCGAAGGTTCCACCATGAGATGCGATTCATGCGTGACCAACGCAGCATGGATTGGCGGACACAGTCGAACACACCTGGAGTTTCTTTGACAGTAGCAGCAGCGCAGACGAGTCTTGCCACGAGATCCACTTCCGTCTCCACAGGCAATTCATACACGATAGATTTGAGGCCCCCACAGAACGAAATCAAGGCTCGATAAATCAGGTGAGCGTGGGGGCCGGGCAACAGGTTCACCATGGCCAATCCATCAACGCCCAAAACTCCTGTTCAAATGGTCACGAACACGCCTTCCATAATCGGCAGGCGCCCCGTTATGTTGAAACCAAATATTACGTCTCACATTTGCTGGTACATCGTCAAGTAACCCTGGTAGAACTTGTTCAAGAAAGATCCAATATTTAGCGGAGTTCATGCAGGATGGTAACAGGTATGGGCCGACTAAGCAGTCACCGAACATACCTGCCCACACATTTATTGCGAAGCGATGTTGTGCCGCATGGGGACGTACACCGTTTGGACCCTCTGCTAATCCATACACTAGGTGCATGTCTGCCAGCTCACAGTTCATATATCGATGCATGCTCTTCGTGCAGCGACTACTGCTTGAATAAGTAAACCAGAAATTTTCCGTCTCGCGAACTGATGAACATCGCCGTGTACCGACTTATATTCCTTTAGAGGTTACCTACCTCACCTAAACGTTTGTACCAATATTTTTGAGACACCCTGTATATATCATTGGCAGAACCCCATGAGCTGGTCTAACAACCCATCTGAACTGATCAGAGAACTTAATGTTCAACCATGTAATTGCTTGTAGGTATTTTTTTTTATCTCCTACTTTGAGTGTGATGCCTGCAAAATGTTCCGTTATTCTGGGATTCGTCATCATCACAGCCATTTTCAATCCACTGCAGGATGAAGGCCTCTCCAGCAACTTTCCAATTTCTTCTGTTTTGTGCAATAGCCATCCATTTACTACCCACAAAATTTGTGAATTTCATCTCACATCTGGTGAGTATGGGCTTGGCACACCCAGGGTAATGAGCTCATCATTCTTCTCTTTCCTGGTGATTCCCTTCTACTTCTTCTCTCTCTCTCTCTCTCTCTCTCTCTCTCTCTCTCTCTCTCTCTCTCAGGATAACTCAGAAATTTTTTTTTGGCTGGTGCAGCATAAGCCTTAGGCTTCCTTGCACCATATGGCTAATAATAACAATAATAATTTTAACAACCCTGCCCCTTCTGCTAAGCAACATGACTCGGGTTTACAGTTC
Organism: Mastigoproctus giganteus; assembly: GCF_048544385.1. Classification (NCBI taxonomy): domain Eukaryota; kingdom Metazoa; phylum Arthropoda; class Arachnida; order Uropygi; family Thelyphonidae; genus Mastigoproctus; species Mastigoproctus giganteus. The sequence goes on along the minus strand of NC_143583.1, from coordinate 123,222,296 downwards.
CCTATTAAACATTTATGTAAATTTATCACCAACCTATACATTAGTTTAATCCATTTTAATTTAATTTAATGTTATATGTTTCCATAAATTATCCATTCTGCTGGTTCTAAATCTGATAACTTTCTCAGGAGAGACTAAAAGGAGTAATTTTTGATGAAGTTCAGACCATGCTTTCTTTTTTTCTTTAGCCTCCATTGGGTAAGTACACTGTTTTTTAGTGGTATGCATAGCACAGGACCACATCTTTTCAATTCAACCCTTTTGCAGGGTAAGAAGTTGCTAAATGCTATGTCTCTTGACTGTTTTGGACATGACAAGATGGTGCTACTTTATTCCATCACCTATTCTTAAATGTAGTCAATCATTTATATTTTGGCATTTTAGTTCAAAATCCAACAACACAACAGCGTGTGTAGCAAAAGAGACAAAGTTGTCTAAGCTAGCCATAAGTACTTTCATATGTGATAATATCATTTCTTTCTAATCTCACCGCAGCATAGCACAGTATTGTGAGTAGACTGCTCAGGCCTAATCTCCCTTTAACAAATCCATGTCGTGAATGCATTATCATTTTTCCTGGAACATAAGTAAAACTTATAGGTCTGTAGTTATCTACTTTGAACTACCATGGAGAATAGGAAATACATTTGCACATCTCCAATCCAGATGATCTCTCTCTCCCTCTCTCTCTCTCTAAGTATTATAGCTAAAGGTTTGATTATCTCTTTTTGATGCTTATTTTAATAAAATTAGGTTGATTCCATCAACCCTAGCTATCTTGTTCACTTTTAGTTGCAGCAAATTCTCTTCCAGCTTCTTTTCAGTTACCATAAAATCATTTAACTCCAAATCAGTATTAGATAGACATCTGCTACTCCCATCTTTAAAAAAAAATTTTTAATTCAAATAAATTTTCTGTTTATACCCGGAATCACAACCAACTCAGTAGAGTTTACAATAAATCATGAATAAAAATATTTATCGTATTTAGTAGTCACGGACTTGAACCCCGGTCCACTCAAGGAATGCGTGCTATGCACTCTCGCATCTGACCACTCGGCTATGTCAGGCCTAAAATATATCTTTAAATATATATCTTCATAAGATGGTGGAATTACTTAACAAGTACAAGCCAATGTTGAAAAAAAGCCATGAATTAGGTTTGAATTTGAAAGTGTCTGCAATTCAGCCCAGACACGATAGGAGAGAGGGAGTATATAATGACAACCTTGTCAATCAATTCGGCCCTGGAGAAATTGTGCAAGGATCAAGTGGTACAATTTTTTTCAGCCTGGTCTGTGCTTGTTAACAGGAGAGACTGCTTCTACAGGGATGGCATAGCACTGCCTCGATAGCATCAGCAAGAATTTTTGCTGATGCTATCGAGGCAGTGCTAGGTGTATCGGAAAACTGCTAGCTTGGGGGGGGGGGGAATACAAGGACTAACAGATTAACAGTAGCCACTGGCAGAGGTGAAAGTGATTCTTGCACTGCTTCTATTGGAATGAGCAGAAGCCTGGAAAACAAGATGCAAGGTATTTCAGAGACTGCTGGGAGTCACTGTGGTACAAGTAAACACATGGATTGTGTTAGGGTAGCAAAGAATAGGAACAGGCGCATGTATACTTGCGTATACACCAATGCGATTTATTTACCAAAATTTATTTGGTAAATAAATTTGATGAATTTGAGGTATTGCTCAAAACATCAAAGGCAGATACTATTCGGATATCAGAGACGTGGAGTCACACAGATATAAGGAATGCAGAACTGGAATTTGGTAAGTACAATGTGGACAGAAAGGATAGGAAGGGAGGAGGGGGTTATGCTATTAGTTAAGAAACACAAAAAATCCAAGGAAGTGAAGGCAGTCGACATTGCTGGACATTGCAGTGTCGAGTCAGTTTGGTGTGACATAAGCATTGGGAGATCAAAATTGAGAGTAGGAGTGTATTCTAGGCCTAATGACTCTGATGAGTATAATAAGAAACTGTACAGGGAAATAGAGTGGGCCAGTAAATCAGAGAATCTTATAATGGGGGATTTTAATTTGCCAGATATTGACTGGAAATTGTGGGTTGGTCACTCACACACTAGCAAGGCCTTTGTGAATTTATTGGATGATTGTTTTCTACATCAGCATGTTCGGGAGGCAACTAGGGGGAGTAATACTCTTGATTTGATTATCAGCAGTGATTCTTCATGCATTAAGAATCTGCAGATAAAGGCACCACTAGGTGGCAGTGATCACAGTGTGCTGAAGTGGGATTTACTCAAAGAGGTAACTATCATCAGGGGTAAAGGGAAGGGTTTTTGCTTTTGTAAAGGTGACTACTGTGGTCTGAGACAGTATTTAAATTCTATACGGTAGAAACCAACTGATGATGTTACAAACAGCAAATTCAAAATGGGAGGCATTCAAAGAATTTATCTTGGAAGCTACTAAGCTTTACATACCAACTAAGAAATATTGTTCAAGTTTTAGACCTAAATGGATGTCAGATGAACTAATGAGACATGTCAGAGAAGAAAAATGCATGGGATACATATAAATTAATGGGTGACATGGAAGCTTATGAGAGATATAAGCTAGTCTGTAACCAAGTCACAAAAGAGGTTAGGCAGGCGAAGGCAGATTACGAGAAATCTTTGGCAAAGGATGCTAAGAAAAAGAGCAAGGATTTCTTTACTTATATAAACTCCAAAAGGAAAGGGATGAATCAGATTGGCCCACTGGATATTGATGGTTCAGCTGTTGATGATCCTGCTCAGGTGGCTAACAAACTAAATGAGTATTTTGCATCTACATACACACATGAGGAGTTATTCAGGGAGGGGAATACCAGAGGTGAATTAAACTCTGGCAGTAAGCTAGATGATTTTGTAATAACTGGGAGGAAAGTGGAGGAGAAATTGCTGAAGATAAATATAAAAAAGGCACCAGGGGTGGATGGGATCTATCCAATTATAATAAAGGAGGCAGCAAACCTTTATCCATAATTATGTGAGCTTCCTTGGACTCAGGGGAGGTACTCATGGACATGGTTTTGTTAAGGGAAAGTCTTGCCTGACCAATTTGATTGGATACTATGATATGGTCACAAAGGAACTGGATGAAAAGAATAACTTTGATATCATATATTTGGATCTTAGAAAGGCTTTTGATACTGTTGCACATGGAAGATTGCTGAACAAATTGGAGCAGTGTGGCATTGGAGGCAACTTGCTGCTATGGATAAAGGGATGCTTGTGTGGAAGAAGACAGAGACTGGTAATCAATGGACACTGCTTATTGTGGACTAATGTTATTAGTGGAGTCCCTCAGGGTTCAGTGTTGGGGCCATTGTGGTTTTCTGTATTTATAAACGATATTAATGATGGTATATCAAGCTTAATGCCCAAGTTTGCAGACAATACTAAGGTTGGCAGGGTTGTTAAGGACACTAATGACAATACGCTGCTGCAACAGGATCTAGAAAAGTTGAGCAGATGGGCTGAGAGGTGGCAAATGAAGTTTAACATTGACAAATGTAAAATACTACATATGGGAAGCAGTAACCCCAGAGTGACGTATCAACTGTGCGTACTACACTGACAGTGGTAGAGAATGAAAAGGACCTGGGGGTAATTCTGCAGGCAGATATGAAGTTTTCTGAGCAGTGCAGACGGTCTGCAAGAGTAGCTCGTCTTGTCAATGACATACAGGAATTTTTCTAGCAGGAATAAGGAGGTGATTATCCCCTTGCATAAGGCAATGGTCAGGGCATTGCCTTATACAAGGTCTGGAGGCGTCATTTTAAGAAGGAAGTAGAGCTGTTGGAACGAGTACAGAGAAGGGCAACAAGGTTAGTAGTGAAAATAACAAAGGGTTGCTCTTACGAAGAAAGACTTAAGTTTTGCAAATTACAGTGTCTGGAGACTAGGCACCTGTGAGGTGTTCTGATTGAGGTGTATAACGTATTGAATGGTTTGAGCATTCTCGATGCTGATGGGATTCTTCCTCTTGCTCAGAATAATCACTTGAGAGGGCATAAATTCAAATTGAAGAAAGACAATTGTAGGATAGATGTGCAGAAGTTTGCCTTTAGCCAGCAGGTAATTGGTTGGTGGAACAGACTTCCATCCTTTGTTGTGCAAGTTGATAGCCTAAATAAATTTAAGGCTTAGCTGGACAGGTATTTGGAATGAATGGAGGGTTGAAATGGGAGGGTTTTTTTTTTATGTGATGCTGCATAAGCTTGCTTTCTTGCATCATATGCCTCTACTAATGTTAATACTAATATGCAACACATTTCTTCATGTACAAATGTTGATACAAAATACTTACTCAATTTGTCAATGACCTGAAAAGGATCATCAATAGTTATATATCATTCATATCAAGTGGATCAATGTGATTCATCCCTTTTCTTTCAGTGTTAACAGATGCTTGTTTGTTATTTGGTTTTTAGGAGCATTAGCAACTAAGGCCATATTGCTCCGGAGATATGCGGTGGTCATTCCCTGACCTTTCCGCATCGTCCGTATTTGATGGTCACGGGCTCAAACCCTGGTCTAATCAAGAAGCGTGTGCTACGCAATGCTGCTCCTGCCCACCTGGCTACGGAGGCGCCTGTTAACAGATGCAAAGAATAACTTGTTACTTTTCTTTGTTCTCTTATCTAAAGACTTTTTATAATCTTTATTGGTATGCATAACCCTCTGATCAAACTTGATTACAAGGCAATTTGTTCTTACTGTAGGAATCAGTGTCCAGTGACAATTTATAATAATTGTCACCGGACATCTCTCATCAGTTCATCTAACAACCATTTTAGTCTAAACCTTGAACAGTACCTCTTTCTTGGTATAAAAGCTTAGTGAATTTTAATTGGTTTCTAGAATTACTACTCATAGAATTACTCATTTTCAATTTTGTATTTAAATAAAAAAAATAAAAAAAAGAGTAACTTTCCACTGAAAATATTAAAAAAAAATAATAAGAACATTGCAATCACCTTCAAAAAAAATAAAATTCCTTCCATTTATGCTTGACAGTAGTTATTTCGTTGAATAAATCCCACCCATAGACTTTTGTGGATTTATTGGATGACTGTTTTCTACAGCAAGATGTTTGAGAAGCAGCCAGAGGGAGTAATACTCTTGATCTGATTATCAGCAGTGATTATTCATGCATTAAGAATTTGCAGATAAAGGAACCACTGGGTGACAGTGATCGCAATGTACTGATGTGGGAATTACTTAAAAGATGTAACTACCATCAAGACTAAAGGGAAGGGCTTTTCTAAAGGTGACAGGGGTTTCAGAGTTTTTAAATGGTGTACAGTGGGATCAACTGATGATTTTACCAATGCTGAATTCTAAATGGGAAGCCTTCAGGAACTTTAATCTTGGAGGCTACTAGGCTTTTCATTCCAACTAAGAAATACTGTTCAAGGTTTAGGCTTAAATGGATGTCAGATGAATAAATGAGGCTCATGGCAGAGAAGAAAAATGTATGGGATGCATATAAAGTATCAGGTGACACAGAAGCCTATGGCAGATATAAACTAGTCTGTGATCAAGCCACAAAGGAAGTTAGGCAGGTGAAGGCAGATTATGAGAAATCCTTGGCAAAGGATGTAAAGAAAAACAGCAAAGAGTTCTTTATTTACGTAAACTCTAAAAGGAAAGGGATGACTCAGATTGGACCATTTAACCTAGATGGGTTGACTATTGATGATCATGCTTAGGTAGCTGATAAACTGAATGAGTATTTTGCATCTACATTCACACATGAGGAGTTATTCAATGAGGGGAATGCCAGAAGTTTATCTAACTCTAACAGGGAGCTAAGTGATTTTGTAATAACTGCGAGCAAAGTGGAGGAGAAATTGTTGAAGTTAAACATAAGGAAGGCACCTGTGGTAGATGGGATCTATCCAGTTATATTAAAGGAGGCAGCAAAGGAAGTAAGCAAACCCTTAGCCATAATTATGAGAGCTTCCTTGGACTCAGGGGAGGTCCTCATGTACTGGAGGTGTGCAAATCAATCACCAATTCACAAAGGGGGTTCAAAATGTGACACAAGTAACTATAGACCTGTTAGTTTAACTTCTGTTCCGGGGAAAATAATGGAATCACTGGTTAAAGAAGCATTCAGGATCATCTAGATAAGACAGCAGTAATAGTTAAGACACGGCATGGGTTTGTTAAAGGGAGGTCTTGTCTGACCAATTTGATTGGATACTATGATGTGGCAACAAAGGAACTGAATGCCAAAAATAATTTTAATATCATATACATGGAATTCAGGAAAGCTTTTGATACTGTTATTCATGGAAGACTGCTGTACAAATTGGAGAGGTATGGAATTAAGGGTAAGTTGCTACAATGGATAAAGGGATGGTTGAGTGGGAGACGACAGAGAGTGGTAATCAATGGACACTGCACTTCATGGATTAACGTTATTGGTGGAGTTTCCCAAAGTTTGGTGTTGGACCCATTGTTGTTTTGTATATTTATTAATAATATACGAATGAAGTTATATCCAAGCTTAATGTCCAATTTTGCAGATGATACAAAGGTTGGCAAGGTTGTTAACGACAGTAAAGGCAATCAATATGCTACTCCAACTGGATCTAGATAAGTTGGGCAAATGGGTTGAGAAGTGGCAACTGAAGTTTAACATTGACAAATGCAAAGTACTGCATATGGGTAGAAGTAACCCCAGAGGAACATGTCAACTGTGTGGTACTACACTCAGGGAAGTGGAAAGTGAAAAAGACCTGGGGTAATTGTTCAGTCAAATATGAAGTTTGCTGAGTAGTGCAGATGGGCTGCCAGGGCAGGTCATGGAGTCTTGTCAATGATATAAATAGGAATTTTGCTAGCAGGGTCAGGGAGGTGATTATCCCATTATACAAGGCAATGGTCAGGCCACACATGAAGTACTGTGTACAGGTCTGGAGGCCTCATTTTAGGAAGGATGTATAGTTGGTAAAACGAGTACAAAGAAGGGCAACAAGATTAGTGAGGGGAACAAAGGGTGCTCTTACCAAGAAAGGCTTAAGTTCAGCAAATTGCAGCACTTGGAGAGTAGGCACCTGCAAGGTGATCTGATTGAGGTGTATAAGGCCTTGAATGGGTTGAGCAAGCTGAATGCTGATGGGATTCTTCCTCTTGCTCAGATTAAGAACCTGAGGGGGCACAGTTTCAAATTGAGGAAAGACAGTTGTAGAATAGAAATGTGGAAATTTGCCTTTAGCCAGTGGGTGGTAGATTGGTGGAACAGACTTCCATCTTTTGTTGTGGAAGTTGATAGCCTAAATAAATTTAAGGCTGAGCTGGACAGGCATTTGGAACGAATGGGGGAGGAGTGAAACGGGAGATTGTTTTTTTTTTTTTGGCTGATGATACATAAGCTTGTTTTCTTGCATCATATGCCTCTGCTAATGCTAATCAATGCACTACTATCACACTATCACTGCTATCTAGTGTTTCCTTTATTTGAAGATTTTTAATACATGATGAACTTTGCTGATAATCAGATCAAAAATACACTAACAGCTTTAATATAATAATAATAATATGTGAGATCTTGGAACCTGTTCCATGTGCTGTTCCACCATTAGCATTAGTAGAGGCATTTGATGCAAGAAAGCAAGCTTACGCAGCATCAGCCAAAAAAAAAAAAAAACACCCACTTCCACTTCACCCCTCTGTTCGTTCAAAATACCTGTCCAGTTGAGCTTTAAACTTATTTAGGCTATCAACCTCCACCACAAGGGATGGGAGTCTGTTCCACCAACCAACCACCCGCTGGCTAAAGGCAAATTTCCGCACGTCTATCCTACATCTGTCTTTCCTCAATTTGAATTTATGCCCTCTCAGGTGATTTTTCTGGGCTAGAGGAAGAATCCCATCAGCATTGAGCATGCTTAAACCATTCAAGGCTTTATACACCTCTATCAGATCACCTCGCTGGTGCCTAGTCTCCAGACACTGTAATTTGCAAAACTTAAGCCTTTCTTCGTAAGGGCACCCCTTTGTTCCATTCACTAATCTTGTTGCCCTTCTCTGTACTCGTTCCAGCAGCTCTACATCCTTCTTGAAATGAGGCCTCCATACCTGTATACAGTACTCTAGGTGTGGCCTGACCATTGCCTTATACAATGGAATAATCACCTCCTTATCCCTGCTGGAAAAATTCCTGTATATCATTGACAATACTCCATGAGCTACTCTTGCAGCCCGTCTGCACTGCTCAGAGAACTTCATATCTGCCTGCACAACCACCCCCAAGTCCCTTTCATTCTCTACCACTGTCAGTGTAGTCCCACAGAGTTGATACGTTGCTCTGGGGTTGCTGTTTCCCATATGTAGTACTTTACATTTGTCAATGTTAAACTTCATTTGCCACCTCTCAGCCCATCTGCTCAACTTTTCCAGATCCTGTTGCAGCAGCATAGTGTCAGCAGTGTCCTTGACAACCCTGCCAACCTTTGTATCATCTGCAAACTTGGACATTAAGCTTGATATACCATCATCAATATCATTTATAAATACAGAAAACAATAATGGACCCAACACTGAGCCCTGAGGGACTCCACTAACAACATTAGTCCACGATGAGCAGTGTCCATTAATTACCACTCTCTGTCTTCTCCCCCTCAACCACCCCTTTATCCATAGCAGCAATTTGCCTCCGATGTCACACTGCTCCAATTTGTGTAGCAGTCTTCCATGTGCAACAGTATCAAAAGCCTTTCTAAGATCCATGTATATAATATCAAAGTTATTCCCTGCATCCAGTTCTTTTGTGACTGCATCATAGTATCCAATCAAGTTGGTCAGGCAAGACTTCCCCTTAACAAAACCATGCTGTGTCTGAGCTATAACTGAAGTCTTGTCTAAATGATCCTGCAGTGCTTCTTTAACCAGTGACTCCATTAATTTTCCTGGAACAGAAGTTAAGCTCATAGGTCTATAATTACTTGTGTCAACCTTTGATCCTCCTTTGTGAATTGGGGTCACATTTGCACATTTCCAGTCTATGGGTACCTCCCCTGAGTCCAAGGAAGCTCTCATAATTATGGCTAAGGGTTTGCTTACTTCCCTTGCTGCCTCCTTTAATATAACTGGATAGATCCCATCCACCCCGGGTGCCTTTCTTGTGTTTATATTCAACAGTTTCTCCTCCACTTTACTCCCAGTTATTTCAAGATTCTGTAGCTTACTGCTAGAGTTGAATACACCTCTGGCATTCCCCTTGCTGAATAACTCCTCATGTGTGAATGTCGATGCAAAATATTCATTTAGTTTGTTAGCTACCTGAGCAGGATCATCAACAGTTAACCCATCAATATCAAGTGGACCAATCTGATTCATCCTCTTCCTTCTAGAGTTTACATAAGTAAAGAACTCTTTGCTGTTTTTCTTTGCTTCCCTTGCCAAAGATTTCTCGTAATCTGCCTTCGCCTGCCTAACCTCCTTTGTAACTTGGTTCCATATCAACTTGTATCTATCATAGGCTTCTGTGTCATGTGTTAATTTGTAAGTATCCCATGCATTTTTCTTCTCTGCCATATGCCTCATTAGTTCATCTGACATCCATTTTGGCCTAAACCTTGAACAATATTTCTTAGTTGGTATGTAAAGCCTAGTAGCTTCCAAGATAAGTTCTTTGAATGCTTCCCATTTTGAATTTGCTGTTGGTAACATCATCAGTTGATCTCACTGTATAGAATTTAAATACTGTCTCAGTCCATCGTAGTCGCCCTTACGGAAGCAATAACCCTTCCCTTTACCCCTAATGTTAGTTACCTCTTTGAGTAAATCCCACTTCAGCACACTGTGATCACTGCCACCTAGTGGTTCATTTATCTGCAGATTCTTAATGCATGAAGAATCACTGCTGATAATCAAATCAAGAGTATTACTCCCTCTAGTTGCCTCCCGAACATGCTGATGTAGAAAACAATCATCCAATAAATCCACAAAAGCCCTGCTAGTGTGTGAGTAACCAGCCCCCAAATTCCAGTCAATATCTGGGAAATTAAAATCTCCCATTATAAGACTCTCTGATTTACTGGCCCACTCTATTTCCCTGTATAGTTCCTTATTATACTCATCAGAGTCATTAGGCCTATAGCACACTCCTACCCTCAATTTTGATCTCCCAATGCTTATGTCACACCAAACTGACTCAACACTGCACTGTTCAGCGATGTCGACTGGCGTCACTTCCTTGGTTTTTATGTGTTTCTTAACTAATAGCATAACCCCTCCCCCCTTCCTATCCTGTCTATCCTTTCTGTAGACGTTGTACTCCCCAAATTGCAGTTCTGCATCCCTTATATCTGTGTGACACCATGTCTCTGATATCCCGACAATATCTGCCTTTGATGTTTTGAGCAATACTTCAAATTCATCAAATTTATTTACTAAACTCCTAGCATTGGTGTACACGCAGGTATACCTGCACCTGTTTCTATTCTTAGCTACCCTAATGCTTATGTCACACCAAACTGACTCAACACTGCACTGTTCAGCGATGTCGACTGGCTTCACTTCCTTGGTTTTTATGTGTTTCTTAACTAATAGCATAACCCCTCCCCCCTTCCTATCCTGTCTATCCTTTCTGTAGACGTTGTACTCCCCAAATTGCAGTTCTGCATCCCTTATATCTGTGTGACACCACGTCTCTGATATCCCAACAATATCTGCCTTTGATGTTTTGAGCAATACTTCAAATTCATCAAATTTATTTACTAAACTCCTAGCATTGGTGTACACGCAGGTATACCTGCACCTGTTTCTATTCTTAGCTACCCTAATACAACCCATGTGTTTACTCGTACCGCAATGGCTCCCAGCAGTCTCTGAAATACCATGCATTTTGTTTTTCAGGCTTCTGCTCATTCTAATAAATTTAAGGCTGAGCTGGACAGGCATTTGTAACGAATGGGGGAGGAGTGAAACGGGTGATTGTTTTTTTTTTTTGGCTGATGATACATAAGCTTGTTTTCTTGCATCATATGCCTCTGCTAATGCTAATCAATGCACTACTATCACACTATCACTGCTATCTAGTGTTTCCTTTATTTGAAGATTTTTAATACATGATGAACTTTGCTGATAATCAGATCAAAAATACACTAACAGCTTTGTTATCCAGCACTTAGATAAACAGAAAGCTCTAGTAACTGGTCTTTATTTTATAGAATGGGGTCATCATACATTAGAGTAGTTTTCTTTACGGTCTATTACAAAAAAATATAGCCCATGCAGTTGAATCCTGTTTTGGAATTAAATTACTAAAATAACAAATAAATATTATGATAACATATTTTATTTCCTCTTATTACAGAACATTTACTTATCATTTTACTCTACTTTACATATACAGAGCAAGATACTTTACATATACAGAGCATGATGAATATGTTATATTGGCTGCATCTTTCTGTTAAAAAAAAAAAAATGCATCGATATTATGATTGATTTTTTAAATGTCACATCATGCAATGCAAAGAGTTCTATACAGTAATGTACAATAATTATAGTTTTTTTTTTTTTGGGGGGGGGGTCGAATAAAATAAGATTAAATATACTTTTTTGTTGGTTACAATATGTAACAGAATTATATTACATACTACATGATATAGTTATGTTATAAAACTGCATTTGTATTATTATAAAATAATAGTTCATTGGCTTAAAAACTTTTAACAAAACTTAAAATATTATTTATACTTTTATGGAACTATTTAGAATAAAACTAAATAGCACTTATATTGATTTGCTAAACAATGGCCACACAGTCCTCCCCACTTTGACTTGAATTTATTAATTAATTTCAAAGGCCAAGTATGAACTAATTATATCTACTATATCACATAAACACAAATAACACTAGCCAACACAATTTTTACCTCCAAGAACTTAAATGCTGTTTTTAACCAATTTTTATGTGTCGATTTTGAAAATCGCCATGATAGTTTCACATCATGTCACAGTTATTAAATACGGAGGGAGTTACACTTTACCAAAATATGCCAATTTCGCATAATCTAGCAGTAATGTATGACATACTGATTTTTTTTTTTTTTTTTTTTTTACAGATATAAGCTAATTCTCTTAATTTTAGCAATCAATTCTGGCCTCGGTTTTCTTGTGATAAACATAATCAGACGACTTCTACATATGGTTCTTAGGTTCAAGTACCAATGCAACAATTTACAATTTGAAGAGAACACACTTAGCACTTTTGGTGAGGATTTTTTGCAGGCTGTGCAAAGGTTTTCCAAGTATTAACTGATCATGACAGGTTCTCAGGGTTGTAAATCTATCCTCCAAATATAAACAGCCCTCTTACCACTTCACAAGGTGTCGACTATCAGCCAGTAAGTTTAGGCAGTGAGGTACATTTAATCAAACAAGATGAGTTGAATGATTTTGTTTGAGACTTAAATTTGCCAAAAGAACAAGCTGAACTAGGTTCTAGGTTACAGCAGTGGAATATACTCACAGCAGGAACAAAGATTTCAGTGTTTCGAAAAAGTCATGAAAAGTTTTCAAAATATTTTGCTATGGAGAACAGTATGCATTTTTGCAAAGACATTATTGGATTTCTGAAAGAACTAGGTGTCATGCATAAGTCAGATGAATGGCATTTATTCATAGATGCCTCAAAATTAAGTTTAAAAGCAGTTTTGCCTCATAATGGCAACAAATTTCCATCAGTTCGTGTTTCGTTCAGTTGGACTTAAATAAAGTCATGAAAGCATGTCTAAAGTTCTACATGCTATAAAATACCAGGATTATGGTTGGAACACATGCAGTGATCTTAAGGTTATTGGTCTGCTTGTTGGTTTGCAGGGGTGGGGGTTTACAAAATATTTTTGTTTTTTGTTTTTATGGGACAGCTGTGTGACAGAAGAACATTATTCAGTTGGACTTAAAGAAAGTCATGAAAGCATGTCTAAAGTTCTACATGCTATAAAATACCAGGATTATGGCTGGAACACATGTAGTGATCTTAAGGTTATTGGTTTGCTTGTTGGTTTGCAGGGGTGGGGGTTCACAAAATATTGTTGTTTATTATTATTAGCTGTATGGTGCAAGGAAGCCTGAGGCTTATGCTGTGCCAGCCAAAAAAAAAAAAAAAATTCTGAATTACCCTGAGAGAGAGAGACAGAGAGAGGAGTCAGAAGTAGAAGGAAATCACCAAGAAAGAGAAGAATGATGATATCCAACTCAGGACCCTGGGTGTGCCAAGCCCATACTGACCAGATGTGAGCCCCTGGGGTTCGTTTTTTGTTTTTATGGGACAGCTGTGTGACAGAAGAACATTATGTCGTGCAACATTGGGACAAGTGGGATGAGTTCATACTAGGACAATGTAATGTAAAATATATTCCTTTAGTGCAAAACAAGGTTCTTCTTTCACCCCTGCACATAAACCATGGATTGATGAAAAATTTTGTGACGGGACTAGATAAAGAAGGTAACGGATTTGCATACTTGAGAAGCGTGTTTGCTAATTTAACATATGCCAAACTTAAGGAAGGAATTTTCATAGGACCCCAAATTAGGAAACTCCTGAAAGACTGTGTTTGAAACCCAGTTAAAGGAGGTTGAAACGACAGCTTGGTGATCACTGATGGTAGTTCATGGTTTTTTGGGTTATAGGAAAGACGAAAACTATGAACTGTTGGGGTCTAATTTACTCAAGTGCTACAAAAACATGGGCTGTCGAATGTCGTTGAAAATTGATTTTCTTCATTCCCATCTCAAATTTTTCCCTGAAAATCTGGGAGATGTGAATGATGAACAAGGGGAGCAGTTTCATCAAGATATTTCCACAATGGAAAAGTGGTACCAAGGTTGCTGGGATCCTGTAATGATGGGGGATTACTGCTAGTTCCTTGTGAGGGAGAGTAAGCAGGATTACAAGAAAAAATCCCTGCATTTTACAGACAATTACAGGTATGCTGATTATATATTAAATTTAACTATTTCACTATGATTTATGTTATTTTTTCCGAAGTTAAATCAGTTATATAGAACATCTAATACTCTTTTTTACACTTGTATTACAAACTTGAGTTATATGTATATATCCCTTTATTTTGACATTAAACATTGGTACATCTTTTGATGTAGACGTGATAGACTTTATGGTGATTTTCGGAATCAGCACATTTATTTCCTTCAGAATCACATATTTTCATTGCGAAGGTATGACAAAAAATATTTTTTGTTAGCTAGTATAATCTATATATTTAACCAAAGACAGCAAATGTGTACATAAATGCTTCAAAATCTTTTTTTACTTCAGTGGCATGTGTTAATTGAAACTGCAATTTCCTTTTAGCACTTCTTTCTAAATAGTAATGAATGTCCACCAAATATTCACTCTGACTTTCGCAGAAAAGCATGCAGTCCTCATTTCACTGCACAAATTAATGTCATGACAAGGACAGCCTATTACCACTGAGTACACAATCTTTTATTTTAATAACCCCTTGCTACTCAGTTATTTAGTCTACCATAAGAGGAACATTATCATCAGTTTTTTAAAGGATTTCCACATGCTTTCAGGTTGTTCAGAAAAAGACGCCCAAAGCTGTACCCTGTAGAGTCACCCTCCAATGCTGACACTGAAAGCAAGCCACTTTCAATTTCACAATTTTTTTTTTATTACAAATGATCACCACAATGGGATATAGCTGAATCACCTTCATTACTGCCGTATATAGCAATTGAAAACAGCACATTTTTCAGTACCATCAATACCTCTTCTTTCCCTATCAGTGCAATTTCACTAACAATGCCTAGAGTTTTTCTTGCGCAACAGTATTTTTGCTATTTCACTATGAGCAAACATAAGCCAATATTATGACAAAAAATGTGAATAACCACTCGGAACATATAACAACAATACCATCACTAAGAAATGCAGGCGCCTTCGTAGCCAGGTGGGAAGGAGCAGCAGTGCGTAGCACACGCTTCTTGATTACACCGGGGTTCGAGCCCGTCACCACCAAATACGGAGGATGAGGAAAGGTCAAGGAATGACCACCACATAACCTGGAGCAATATGGCCTTAGTTGCTAATGCTCCTAAAAACCAAAACAACAACAACTAAGAAATGCTACATCTATTTTTGCATTTCTTTCTATGTGCTATACATTTTCCTTACTTTTTTACAAATGTCTGATTACATCACATTTCATACCACTTGAAATTGAAAAATAACACATATATAGGTACACAAAGCAAATGAATTACCTTTTCTAGATTCTCCCTATACAGGGAGAATCTTGCATATATGTCTTCTGAAATTTTAGATCATATTTCTTTGGCATCTTACTGAAAGAAAATGTTAAAACAGTCACACATTACACAGAGTAATGGTGTTATCCTGCACGGTTATGCATGACTGTATTGAAATAGAATTTTTTTAAAATTCTGCAGAAATTTGTAGAATTTTTAAAAAATTATGATTTCAACATAGTTTTACTTTTTTTCTGCAAAAAGAAAAAGATGGAGAAAAAATATGTTACTACAAAAAGAAAGGGTGACAAAAGCTGTTAAGATGAAAAAATGATCAAATCACGTCAAAAGGAAAGATTCTCCATCTTTTCCTTTTCCATTAGCTGTGGATCAATGAAAATACAGCCACTCCCCGACTTACGTAATACTCGACTAACGGAAATTCAACTTTACGTAAGTTTTTGCAGGCTGGTGCAAACTTAAAAAAAATTGTGGATACATATTTTGCACCCCGTAGGAATAAATGGAGGTATCATGAAAATATCATAATGTGAACCCAATAACACATTGTTTTTTTTGGTAATTCGTTCTAAGACCTCGGAAGTTGAAATTTTTGCTATATAATTAAGCTATTTACTCTCTAAAAGGTCATTTTTATAATGGAAATTGTGCTACACTTTCATCTTTATCATATGTTCCATTATAAGAATCAATTTTGAACACCTTTGTGATATTTTTCTAAAACACATTTCTGGAGGTCACTAACCATAAAACAATTAAAACCATTTGCACTTTCCGGTTTATTGGTCTTTTCTCTTAGTGCATCTAATTATAAACATTAAGAAATAATGGTGAAATGTGTTCCCCCTTCACTGAAATATACAATCACTTGACCTAACGCTCCTTAGGTGAAGCATTAATTTACATATGATATAAATTAAAATCATATAAATTTTCAGAATCTTCTCTTCATTTCTATTTACTTATTACAATGATGAAGGAAAAGGGATCAACGGAAAGTGCAAGTGCTGGCAGTGCTAGGAAACAAAACAAAACAAAATTGATTTAGAAATGAAGATGATTAAGAAGTATGAAGCAGGACAAAGTTTGTCATCTATTGCACATTTGTTGTTGTTATTTGGTTTTTAGGAGTATTAGCAACTAAGGCCATATTGCTCCGGGAATATGCGATGGTCATTTCCTGACCTTTCTGCATCCTCCGTATTTGGTGGTGACGGGTTTGAACCCCGGTCTAATCAAGAAGCGTGTACTACGCACTGCTGCTCCTTCCCACCTGGCTATGGAGGCGCCCCTATTGCACAGAATTAGGTCTCACTGTTTCAACAGTGATTACTACTTTAAGGGACAGTGTGTGTATAAAAGAACATGTTAAAGGATCAATGCATTTAAGTTCAACAGTGATCACAAAACAGCATTCAGGTGGGTTCAAGCATCGTGCTAGTTTCCAAAACATTAAAGTATGTGGTGAAGTCAGCAGTGCCGATTCTGCAGCTGCAGAGAAATTTCGTGATGTGTTGAAAAAAACCCTTTCTAAATTTCCACAGCTCTCAACTTCTGCAGTGACATGCTTATCAGCTGGAGAGTTAATTCTGGCAACTATGCTCGAAAGGTAAAACTTGCTGACGTTATGCCTGTCTCCTCTCTTTTTGTCATTTTATAATTTTGAAATTTTTGTAATTTTGTACACTTCTGTAATTTTTCCTGCTCATGAGATAAAAAAATTGAATAATTCTATTTACATGTTTGTCGAACATTTATTTTTTGCTTCTATCAAATTCAACGTGCATGGTTGCGAGTGCAGAATTTCCCTAAATGCTTATTTAGGGAAATTCCGACTTATGTAAAATTTGCAACCCTTACGCTAATCGGGGAGTGGCTGTATTAATATCCCTCTTTAAGTATTGTCTTTACTTTTGATCTGCATCATTATGTTAGAATTAAAGAAGTATGGCTATAGTGAAATTATAGTAACCTTATAATACTGTGATAAATCTGACTAAAAAATGAATATCAAATGCTTAGAAAACGGTACTCACCTTGTATAAATCTGCAATAAATTTTTTTGGTAGATGGTGGTTAAATTTAGGTTGGAAGAAGCATTAAAAAGAACTAAGGCGGGGAATGGGATGAAAATATTTTAAACAGATTTTAAAATGAGCGCAAGGAAGTAGAAATGCAGATCTCCAATCCTTGGTTGTCATAAAGAGGTTAAAAGATGTAAATGAAAAAAAAAAAAAAAAAAGAGAGAAGACTGGTGGTGCCAATAGTCGTTAAGAGGGACTTTTGTAAGTAAACAAGTCATCAGTTGGCAAATGGACGAGAAGTGAGCGTGTGTTGTATTTAAAAGTTTATCTAAACTCCCACGATGCTCTTTTTGACATGTGAGAACTTTAGCCGCGAGAGGTTTCAAGGTGAAAGGTTGAAGGGAAGTTTAGCATTAATAATGTTGAGATCAGAATGGTGTCGGTACCATTCGATGGTGAGGGCTTCATATTGAAGAATTCTGTAGCTCGATCTAAGTTTAATAATAGTGATGGCAGAGTCACAACAAGGGGGGGTGTGGTTGTGGGTTTGAGCTTGGGTTGTTAACTCAGTGCAGGATTTTCTTGTCTTGAAACTGTTGAAGTGGTAGTATGCGCAGGTATTAGAAGTTGTGGAGGAACCGAATTTGGGGGTAGTGCTGCCGATGTAACAGGTGTCGCAGTCTGGTTGGCATTTTATGAGATATATTATGTTATTGAGATCATTGATGGAATATTTGTGTATCTTTATAAGAATTAAATAGGGAACCTAGTTTATTGTAAATGGAGAAGGTGAGGGAGATGTCGGTATCTTTGAATGTGTGTCGGAATTGTGCTGCGAGTTCGCTATGGTAAGGGAGAACTATGCGAGTATTTGTCTTGTGACTGTGTCTGGTGGGGTTATTAATACTGTTTTTAACGGTGGATATTGTGTGTTGGATGAGTTGAGGGGGATAGCTCCTGGCTATGAATTTATCAGTAAGGTATTGAAGTTCATTGTATAGATCGTTTTGTGAAGAGGTGAATTTGATAGCATTGTAGATTTGGTTGTGTAGGACGGTTTTTTGGTACTAAGGGGATGATGTGAAGTGAAATATAGATATTTACCGGTGTGCGTGTTTTTTTCTGAAAATCTTGGTATTTAAATTTGTGTCTGTTGTATAAATAGTGAGATTAAGAAAATTAATCTGGTTGTCCGTTGTGATTTTGAGGGTAAGGTTTAGCCTGTCATGTATTGTATTGAATTTTAAAAAAAGATTGTCTATGGTTGTTCTGTTGCCTATTATTAGGATATCATCGGCGTAGCGGATGTATAATTTAATTTCAGAGGGGAAAGGTTGTAAAATTTGGTTTTCAATAGTGGCCAGATAAATTTCAGAAAGGGGGGCAAAAATGCCTAAACCCATTGGTAAACCAAATGTTTGTCGATAAATTTTGTTGTTGAATCTAAAATATCTAGCATCTAGTAAAAGAGTGGTAAGTTCAAGGATGTGGTCAACTGAAAGAGAGGTACGTTTTGTTAGAGTGTCATCAGCTGTTAGAAGTACGTTTGTTTGTTTTGTTGGTTTTTAGGAGCATTAGCAACTAAGGCCATATTGCTCCGGGATATGCGGTGGTCATTCCTTGACCTTTCCGCATACTCCGTATTTGGTGGTGACGGGCTCGAACCCCGGTCTAATCAAGAAGCGTGTGCTGCGCACTGCTGCTCCTTCCCACCTGTTTACGGAGGCGCCTTAGAAGTACGCGTAATGCTTGTAGGGTGAAAGGGATATGCACATTAGTGTATATGGATATGACGTCAAAAGAAGCTAATACGTCTTCGTCGGATATGGTGGTGTTGCTGATTTTTTGGAATGCTTGGTTGGTATTATTAATTTTGAATGTAGAGAATCGAGTGAGTGGGGATATAATTTTGACAAGGAAGGTGGATAAATTAGCAAAAGCTGATCTACTAAAAGAAACAATAGGTCTTAGTGGGTGGCCAGGTTTGTGTAACTTGGTTATTCCGAACATGTGGGGCAGAATGTTGTTGCGAATACCTATCTGCTGTAATGTAAAGAGGTTGATTTCTTTGTTCTGTCTGAGTTTTCTGAGAATTGTGTCAAGTTTATTTTTAAGTTTTGTGATGTTGTGGTTGCTGTCATTTGTATATGTATCTTGGTCGGCTAAAATTAACTCCATTTTTTCTGTGTAGGTGTTCTTGTCCAGGATAACGATTGTGTCTCCTTTGTCAGCTTTTTGGATGATGATATTTGGGGTTTTGCTTAGTCTTTGTAAATCCGAGAATTTTTTTTTTTTTGTTAGGGAGAGATGTGAGTTTAGAATTTATTATCCTATTAGACAGGTGTATAAGTCGCCACTTATCGGGATGTTGATCGAGTTTAGACTGGAGTTCGATTATACAATCTTTTATTGGATAGTGTTGTTCTTTAATGGCAAAATTAAAGCCAAATTCTAGGCCGGAGAGTTCGGAAGGGGTGAAGGATTTTGAGGAGAGGTTAACGGTCGAGATTTTTGGGGGGGGGGTTTCGGATGTGAGTGTGTTCCATTTTTTGGTGTATCAATCATGTATCAATACAATACATGACAGACTAAACCTTACCCTCGAAATCGCAACGGACAACCAGATTAATTTTCTTAATCTCACTATTTATACAACAGACACAAATTTAAATACCAAGATTTTCAGAAAAAACACGCACATCGGTAAATATCTACATTTCACTTCACATCATCCCCTTAGTACCAAAAAAAGCCGTCCTACACAACCAAATCTACAATGCTATCAAATTCACCTCTTCACAAAACGATCTACACCATGAACTTCAATACCTTACTGATAAATTCATAGCCAGGAGCTATCCCCCTCAACTCATCCAACACACAATATCCACCGTTAAAAACAGTATTAATAACCCAACCAGACACAGTCACAAGACAAATACTCGCATAGTTCTCCCTTACCATAGTGAACTCGCAGCACAATTCCAACGTACATTCAAAGATACCGATTTTTTCCCTCACCTTCTCCACTTACAATAAACTAGGTTCCCTATTTAATTCTTATAAAGATACACACAAATATTCCATCAATGATCTCAATAACATAATATATCTCATAAAATGCCAACCAGACTGCGACACCTGTTACATCGGCAGCACTACCACCAAATTCGGTTCCTCCACAACTTCTAATACCCGCGCATACTACCACTTCAACAGTTTCAAGACAAGTCAATCCTGCACTGAGTTAACAACCCATGCTCAAACCCACAACCACACCCCCCTTGTTGACTCTGCCATCACTATTATTAAACTTAGATCGAGCTACAGAATTCTTCAATATGAAGCCCTCACCATCAAATGGTACCGACACCATTCCGATCTCAACGTTATTAACGCTAAACTTCCCTTCAACCTTTCACCGGCTTGGAACCTCTAGCGGCTAAAGTTCCCACGTGTCAAAAAGAGCATCATGGGAGTTTAGATAAACTTTTAAATACAACACGCGCTCACTTCTCTTCCATTTGCCAACTGATGACTGTTTACTTACAAAAGTCCCTCGTAACGACTATTGGCACCACCAGTCTTCTCTCTTTTTTTTTTCATTTACGTCTTTTAACCTCTTTATGACAACCAAGGATTGGAGATCTGCATTTCTACTTCCTTGCGCTCATTTTAAAATATGTTTAAAATATTTTCACCCCATTCCCCGCCTTAGTTCTTTTTAATGCTTCTTCCAACCTAAATTTAACCACCATCTACCAAAAAAATTTATTGCAGATTTATACAAGGTGAGTACCGTTTTCTAAGCATTTGCTATTCATTTTTTAGTCAGAAGTATGGCTATAAAAATAAGGTGTGTTTTATGGCAAAGGTTGAATTTTATGAAAAAAAAAAGAAAGTTACAGTCTCGCTTTTGGATTTTAAGCAAGGCACAATTGCAAAGCACTCATACAATTGCAATTTACTCACAAGTGTGCTACTAAAAGTAAAAACTTCCCCTAGCATCCAACTGTTGAATGCTTTTGCTTTGCTATATTTGAAGCACTGAAATGCCATACTTTAATGGCAAAATACAATTTTCCCTGTTGTTAGAGAGGATTGTCCATGAGATGCTCATTTTATTTGAAAGCTATTGCATGAGGAAACTGATTAGAAGAGTTTTAAAATGAATCAACAGTTATTAAAACAGTTTAAGTTCCCCAACAATTTTCTATTGCTAATTTTTCAAAGTAACACATAATATCAAAATATTTTAAAGTGGCTATATATAAAAAAATTTCATTCAGAAATACTTTACATGGCAATGTTATAAGCTTGTGAAAAGTATTATGTAAAACTGCACTTAAGTTACAAAATTTGAAGAAAAAATACTAAATAAAAAATAATTATGACTGTATTATTTTAACGTTTCAGATGTTTCAGAACAGAGAATTACACTAAACAGGGGACAAAAAAAATTTCTCATTGAATGTTAAGTGGTCCTTATAAACATTTCATACTATGACAGTGGCTGTTAACTCCTTTAGTCATTTAGCCTTCAATTTGTCCTTTTAAACATTGTTTATTCTTGTATCTGCCATATTATATTAAAATAAAGAATGATATACAAGGTGTATCATAATATGTGCCCCCCCACTACAGGAATGGATTTAGGATGTAAAAACAATAAAAAAAAAAAAGTTCATATAAATGTAGGTCTGATTTTGCCTTACTTACAGTTATAGGCATTTTTGTGTTCCAGCAACTATCTGATTACATTTACAAGAAATGCTCAAAATGCACCTGAACAAGTTTGCAAATGCATCATCATAGATCTCCTCCCCTGTTCAATAGTTCCAGACATCTGTCAGATTTGTTGTTTTGATGTTGATGGGTCTACCACCATCTGAAACTCATTTTTTTTATATTACCCAGTTTCCAGAAGATGCTCGGGTAGTCTCTGAAAGTTCTTATTTGGCACATGATGATTAGAGACGTTTTCTGCATACAGACATCTTGCCCCAGCTGCACTGCATCTAGCAAGTCTATACATGAGATGCATGTCTATCGTCTTTCAATTTGAACAAACCTCCATTATCACAGCAAAAGCACAGTATCAAAATGTTAATAACAAGCTAAAAATATAGTGTCCTTCTCAGTAGAACTAACTGAAATCACTCAAAGAATACTAGGATCTTGTTTACATAACTATCAGCAAGGCCCTTTAGGGGATATCAAGCAGTGTTTGTAAACAGTTGAATGGAGCCAGCTATACTAACTCATTTTGTGGAAAGAATTGCTGGAACACAAAAATGGCTTTAACTTGTAAACAAGGTGAAATCGGACTAATGTTTACATGAACTTTTTTTTTTATTGTTTTTGGGTCCTAAATCCATCCCTGAAGTGGGTTCCAACATCTTATGATACTCCCTGTATATTTGAAGTGCATGATTCCAAGATTCTTCTTGGGATTGTATCAACAATACTGAATGGCAACTCATATGCGAGCTGCCCACATGAGTGGTATTCCCAAAAAATAGTTAGATAAGCAGACAAGCCTAAACATAAAGTATGCTAATGAGCTTTTATTTTAAAAATTGCATTTTTAAAATAAAATGCATTTTAAAACTGCATGAAAGTAGCGACTACTCAATTTTCAACTGAGCAGCCGCTACTTTTAGCAGCAGGAAAATCACAATTTGTCCATTGCCAAAAAGTGACTACTCAATTCTGCCTTGAATTTTGTTACTCTCTTTTCTTTGACTACCCTGGAAACTGAAGTATTCCAATGATAAACAGCAATGTTGCATGAAGTGAACATCATAAGATCTAATCTTCTGTTGCTTCCCAAAATTTTATATCTGCCTTCTTGTGCACTAGAGCAAGAACATCTTTGTGCCTTCTTGTTCTAGTGTCACCTAGCAATAGGACCGTACTTCTGTCATTCATTTTGCTATTCCTTTAAGGGCCTTGAACAAGTCAGTCAAGTCGCCTCTAAAGTGACTGGTCTCTGGGCTGTGCAGATACACCATTCCAAATGCAATCCCACCATTATTTTATAGATACCCAATGATTTCTGTTAACCCTCTTGTATTAATATTATTAGTATTTATTAGTAGTGGTAAATGACGAATGAAAGCAAGCTTATATAGCGTTAGCAAAAAAACACACTGCCCATCCCCTCTAATATTCACTTTGGAATCCTCTTTTTATGGTATTTTATCTGTGGAATAAACACATATGTCATGTTTTCCTAAACTCATTATACGTAGCCCCCCCATCATCCCTACTCTTAACCTTAAAGCTCTCTCCTTTGCCTTTGATCATCAATACTACCTTTGGACACTACCTATTTTTTTAGCACTGTGGTCACTACCTACTAAACATTCCTTCATGGTTATTTTTGGATCCTGAGTGAGCGATATGAGCCATTTGTACTTAATCTGATATGTTCAGATAAGCACATCCAGGTGGTTCAAAAAAATACACTCCACTTGGTGTACTGCTTGATCATGAATTCCAATTAATAAGGAGTAGATTAAAATCCCCGTAATGAAACGTTCACTATTCTAAGTTGTTGATTCTTCCCCAGAATCAACAGCTTATAATATACTCCAATTATCAACTGTAGATTATAATTAAATGTCCATTTATACTCTGGATATGCAAGGCCAGAAGAGCTTACAACTTCATCATAACTGCTTTATTGCAGCTGACATAACAGTGCAGCAGTTAACAATGAGTCGCATCCTTTTTGTGGAAGCATATGGGCTCGATCTCACTATGTGCAAATTTGCATCCATACACACATTACCCCAGGAAGAAAACCAGACAACTCACACCATACTGATTCAATATCCATCTGGGCTTGATCAGATTCTGATAACAATATGACTATCTTCAATCTTCTTTTGATAAAAGGTATAACCACACTTAATCCCCTCCCATACCCCTTTCTATCTCTCCTGAATACATTATAACCAACATGCCTCAGTTAGCCCTACAATATCAGCTTCAAGATTTGTCAAGAAATACAAATTCATTCATTTGTTTACAACTCTCCTGGCATTACTATATAAACATTGTAATTTTTTTTACTTTTTATTATTCTTACAGATCCATTATTACTGCTTAAGGTTTTTTGGATATTGAATTTTCATGCCAAATTATTTACAACCTTCATTTATTATGTCATGAGATTTTTGAAGGTTTTGCAACCATTATTCCTCATATAATAATAATACAATTTTTATATCTCCTACACATAACTTTGTCAGTAATTATAATCTTTTATTAAATGGCACATGAAAATTATAAAAAGAAGTGGCAATAAGGTGCAGCCCTGCCTCACAACAGGTTTTGTTTATTAGCATTAGCATTAGTAGAGGCATTTGATGCAAGAAAGCAAGCTTATGCAGCATCAGCCAAAAAAAAAAATAAAGTAAAATAAATAAATAAAAAATAACCACTTCCACTTCACCCCTCTGTTCATTCGAAATACCTGTCCAGCTGAGCCTTAAACTTATTTAGGCTATCAACTTCCATGACAAGGGATGGAAGTCTGTTCCACCTACCAACCACCCGCTGGCTAAAGGCAAATTTCCGCACATCTATCCTACATCTGTCTTTCCTCAATTTGAATTTATGCCCTCTCAGGTGATTATTCTGAGCAAGAGGAAGAATCCCATCAGCATTGAGCATGCTCAAACCATTCAAGGCTTCGTACACCTCTATCAGATCACCTCGCTGGTGCCTAGTCTCCAGACACTGTAATTCGCAAAACTTAAGCCTTTCTTCATAAGAGCACCCCTTTGTTCCATTCACTAATCTTGTTGCCCTTCTCTGTACTCGTTCCAGCAGCTCTACATCCTTCTTGAAATGAGGCCTCCAGGCCTGTATACAGTATTCTAGGTGTAGTCTGACCATTGCCTTATACAAGGGAATAATCACCTCCTTATCCCTGCTAGAAAAATTCCTATATATCATTGACAATACACCATGAGCTACTCTTGCAGCCCATCTGCACTGCTCAGAGAACTTCATATCTGCCTGCACAACCACCCCCAGGTCCCTTTCATTCTCTACCACTGTCAGTGCAGTACCACAGAGTTGATACATTGCTCTGGGGTTGCTGTTTCCCATATGTAGTACTTTACATTTGTCAATGTTAAACTTCATTTGCCACCTCTCAGCCCATCTGCTCAACCTTTCCAGATCCTGTTGCAGCAGCATAGTGTCAGTAGTGTCCTTGACAACCCTGCCAACCTTCGTATCGTCTGCAAACTTGGACATTAAGCTTGATATACCATCATCAATATCATTTATAAATACAGAAAACAATAAAGGACCCAATACTGAACCCTGAGGGACTCCACTAATAACATTAGTCCACGATGAGCAGTGTCCATTGATTACCACTCTCTGTCTTCTCCCCCTCAACCATCCCTTTATCCATAGCAGCAATTTGCCTCCAATGCCACACTGCTCCAATTTGTGCAGCAGTCTTCCATGTGCAACAGTATCAAAAGTCTTTCTAAGATCCAAGTATATAATATCAAAGTTATTCCCTGCATCCAGTTCTTTTGTGACTGCATCATAGTATCCAATCAAATTGGTCAGGCAAGACTTCCCCTTAACAAAACCATGCTGTGTCCGAGCTATAACTGAAGTCTTGTCTAGATGATCCAGCAGTGCTTCTTTAACCAGTGCCTCCATTAATTTTCCGGGAACAGAAGTTAAACTCACAGGTCTATAATTACTTGTGTCAGCCTTTGATCCTCCCTTGTGAATTGGGGTCACATTTGCACATCTCCAGTCCATGTGTACCTCCCCTGAGTACAAGGAAGCTCTCATAATTATGGCTAAGGGTTTGCTTACTTCCTTTGCTGTCTCCTTTAATATAACTGGATAGATCCCATCCACCCCAGGTGCCTTTCTTGTGTTTATCTTCAACAATTTCTCCTCCACAAGATTCTCTAGCTTACTGCTAGAGTTGAATACACCTCTGGAATTCCCCTCGCTGAATTACTCCTCATGTGTGAATGTCAATGCAAAATATTCACTTAGTTTGTTAGCTACCTGAGCAGGGTCATCAACAGTTGACCCATCGATATCAAGTGGACCAATCTGATTCATCCCTTTCCTTCTAGAGTTTACATAAGTAAAGAACTCTTTGCTGTTTTTCTTCGCATCCCTTGCCAAGGATCTCTCGTAATCTGCCTTCGCCTGCCTAACCTCCTTTGTAACTTGGTTACAGATCAACTTGTATCTATCATAGGCTTCTGTGTCACGTGTTAATTTGTATGTATCCCATGCATTTTTCTTCTCTGCCATATGCCTCATTAGTTCATCTGACATCCATTTAGGCCTAAACCTTGAACAATATTTCTTAGTTGGTATGTAAAGCCTAGTAGCTTCCAAGATAAGTTCTTTGAATGCTTCCCATTTTGAATTTGCTGTTGTTAACATCATCAGTTGATCCCACTGTATAGAATTTAAATACTGTCTCAGTCCATCGTAGTCGCCTTTACGAAATCAATACCCCTTCCCTTTACCCCTAATGGTAGTTACCTCTTTGAGTAACTCCCACTTCAGAACACTGTGATCACTGCCACCTAGTGGTTCATTTATCTGCAGATTCTTAATGCATGAAGAATCACTACTGATAATCAAATCAAGAGTATTACTCCCTCTAGTTGCCTCCCAAACATGCTGATGTATAAAGCAATCATCCAATAAATCCACAAAAGCATTGCTAGTGTGTTAGTGACCAACCCACAAATTCCAGTCAATATCTGGGAAATTAAAATCCCCCATTTTAAGACTCTCTGATTTACTGGCCCACTCTATTTCTCTGTACAGTTTCTTATTATACTCATCAGAGTCATTAGGCCTATAGCACACTCCTACTCTCAATTTTGATCTCCCAATGCTTATGTCACACCAAACTGACTCGACACTGCACTGTCCAGTGATGTCGACTGGCTTCACTTCCTTGGATTTTATGTGTTTCTTAACTAATAGCATAACCCCTCCTCCCTTCCTATCCTGTCTATCCTTTCTGTAGACATTGTACTCCCCAAATTCCAGTTCTGCATTCCTTATATCTGTGTGACACCACGTCTCTGAAATCCCAACAATATCTGCCTTTGATGTTTTGAGCAATACCTCAAATTCATCAAATTTATTTACTAAACTCCTAGCATTGGTGTACACGCAAGTATACATGCACCTGCTCTTCCTCTTAGCCACCCTAACACAACCCATGTGTTTACTTGTACCCCCATGATTCCCAGCAGTCTCTGAAATATCCTGCATCTTATTTTCCAGGCTGCTGCTCATTCCAATAGAAGCAGTGCAAGAATCACTTTCTCCTCTGCCAGTGGCTACTGTTAATCTATTAGTCCTTGTATCCCCCCAATCTAGCAGTTTTCCGACCCACCTAACACTGCCTCGATAGCATCAGCAAACATTCTTGCACCCTTTCTATTTAAGTGTATCCCATCCCTGTAGAAGCAGTCTCCACTTTCAAATTCAACTCTAATTCACGGCTTTTTACTCAAGATTATACTCTAGCATGACCACACAAACCAAACAAGTTTGGTTTGTGTGGTCATGCTAGTTTACAACTAGTTATTTTGACAACAGTGTTATCATTGACTGTATTTTTTAGTCACATAGATTCAATCCATAAACGCAAATGCATCTACAACTGTAAGTCCAAATTGACCACAGCTATATACATTTTCCAATATTTTATCCCTCACCACAAATTTCCCATTAATTTTTACACAAATTTTTTATTCCCCTTCAAAGATTCTTCTTGATGGCATATTTTCTAAAATTTTATACAGCACATTTGAGTACTTTTAATATGCTTTTTTGAAATAAAAAGTTTTAAATACAGGTTCTTATGTTCCTATGATAAAGAATACTAAAAAACAAAAAGTTTTTTCACTCCAGTTATGTACAAGGTAATAATCTAGCCCAGCCAGTTTTGATGGAAATTTTTGTATAGATTTATTTTTTAATGAAAATTTAACAACCTTTTGTACTAAGCCTAAAGAAAAAAGGAAAAATTGATTAAAATTAAATTACGACATTAATACCAAAAAATAGTGCAAGTGTTTATATCTATAAATGCAACATGAACAATTCTTTTTCTTAGTGTATTTGCTATTTGTCTAATAAATAATAAACAAAAACAGATTTAAAATATATGAATATAGATAATTTTTTCCTTTAGCCATGTCAAGATGATGTCCATCACCAATTTGTTTTTATGAAGGGCAAATGTACCATTGTAAATAAAAGTACTGTTGCAAATAGTACTTTGCAACAGTACTTTTATTTAGAATGGAAGTACTATTGCAAATATATTAAGAGCATTCAGAGCCTGTAAGTTATTCCCTAATTTGATTTTCACAGAGTGTGCTCTGTACTTATCTGTTGGCACAAAAAAAATTACAGCAGCAGTAATGTTAGTGTAAACACCAATCAATTTTTTGGGGACAAAAAACAAGAAATAATTGAAAATGGGAAACTTTAAAATTTTATACTCAATTCTGACTATATTGAATAATGAGATCAAGTAATAGCTTAGGTAACAGCAGTCTTGTTATCCTAAAAAAAAAAATTATTTACTACCTTACAGAAAAATCTCAGGGTAATGAAACAGGCAAAACTGAAAGAAAACCACTCTATGGGAACAACATGACAATGGGCATAAGGTACACTTTTTTTCCACAAACACAGAGCTGAAAATAATTACTTTATTGATATACTTTCCAAGTTAAAAAAATAATTAGTCATGCAGATAAATAAAAAGTGAATGACATATTAGAGGAATAGCAAATTTCACACACACAATTTTTAATAGATATTTTAATGCTAATGTACAAGTTAGTGCATTTGCATCATTTCTGTACATAGCCAACTACATAAGTAGTTATAAATTGGCATCATTAAGTATCTCTCATATTGTGAATACCTTCACAACGAGTTGCCATGATATTGCACTACCTCAAATAAGTAATGCTTCACCATAGGAGAAGACTATTGTTACTTATTCTCAGTGGATACCATCACCCATACAGCACCATTTTGGAGCTTATTGGCTCTTCATCAGTGGGTGGGCAGGTACCTTGGTGTTACAATGATGACAACCCAGTTGAGAAGTATAAATCCACAATATGAGAGATGCCTGATGGCATGAGGTAATTTAGATTATGGTATAGTTTAGGGCTAATGCCTCGGGTTACGTAAATAGTTTAACTAATGCACAAGTTAGTGCATTTGCATCATTTCTGTACATAGCCAACTACATAAGTAGTTATAAATTTGCATCGTGCAAATGCACTAACTTGTACATTAGTTAAACTATTTACGTAACCTGGGGCTTGTCATCATTGCAACACCAGGGTACCTGCCCACCCACTGATGAGGAGCCAATAAGCTCCAAAACGGTGCCGTATGGGTGATGGTATCTGCTGAGAATAAGTAACAATAGTCTTCTCCTATGGTGAAGCATTACTTATTCGAAGCAGTGCAATATCACAGCAACTCGCTGTGAAAGTATCCACAATATGAGATATACTTAATTATGCCAATTTATAACTACTTATGTAGTTGGCTATGTACAGAAATGATGCAAATGCACTAACTTGTACAATAGTTTAACTATTCACGTAATCTGAGGTTTTAGTCCTAAACTATACTGTAATATTTTAATGCTTATTTATACTAAGATGTATTTAGGGCTAAAGCCTCAAACTGCGAGCAAATTTAGACTATGTATATATTAAGTGCAATAGCATCATTAATACACAGCCATTTCTGAATAAACAGAATATTTATAAGGCGGCATCGTTTTAAGTTATATCTCATATTGTGAATACCTTCACAACAAGTTGCCATGATATTGCACTACTTCAAATAAGTAACGCTTCACCCAAGGAGAAGACTAATGTTACTTATTCTCAAATAGGTACCACCACCCAGATAGGTACCACCACTGGGTGGTGGTACCTATCTGAGAATAAGTTATTCTCAAATAGGTACCACCACCCAGATAGGAGATAGGTACCACCACTGGGTGGTGGTACCTATCTGAGAATAAGTAACATTAGTCTTCTCCTTAGGTGAAGCGTTACTTATTCGAAGTAGTGCAATATCATGGCAACTCGTTGTGAAGGTATTCACAATATGAGATATAACTTAAAACGATGCCGCCTTATAAATATTCTGTTTATTCAGAAATGGCTGTGTATTAATGATGCTATTGCACTTAATATATACATAATGCTTATTTATTTATTTTTTATTTCTGGATTTTACCAATACATTGGCAATACAGTTAAGGAAGTTAAGAAATTATAATAATAAAATAATGTTAACGGAAATGCAGAAGTTATCATCACAGAGCTGGACTATTAATCATGGAACATTATGAATTCCTTCTAGTTGCATATTAATTATCCATAGTTCTTGCAATGATTCTGCTGTCAGACATTTTTTAGTGATAATCAGAAGCATAAAAATGAAAATAATGAAATATTTTAAAATTAAACAAAATAATTAAAATATTTTAATTTTAATTAAATGAAAATATTTTAAAATCAGATTCATATTGCATGTAGCACATGTAGAAAACATCTTCACAAGGTTCTGGAATAAAAAATTGACAGAAAATAATTTTATTTCCAAGTGTAATCTATTATTCATTAAACCTTAAACCACAAAAAAAAAAAAAAAAAAAAAAATTTATTTTATTTCAATACATTCTTTTAGTTTACTGTGTAATTTATACTCTATATTTCTCATGTTTTATTAAATTCAATATCTGATTAAACTCAAAATTTAATTCTTTGAACTTTTATTTACATATTATTCTTATAGATTAACAAGAAACTTACCTTTCCAACATTAATTATAGTCAAGGCAACATAAATAAGATGCTGAACTACATGGGTGATGGATTCACATATTGACATAGTTTGAGAGTGATACATACCCTCTATAGCCTAAAAGAAATAATCTTCTGTAAATTCAGAGGTTATCTTGCTTCATTTTTATGTAGATAATTGATACAGAAATGTAAGAGTAAGCAAAAACAAAAAATATATATAATTATTCACAGTCTACTTCTCATTTGTTCATCCATGTACAGGCATACCTCGGTTAACGTTACCTCTGATAACAAAGCTTCGATATAACGAAGTCCGCAATTTCAAGCCCCATTTAACATAAAAAAAATATTCCAGTTTAATCACCTGAAATCTAAACAAACTGAAGAAATTACGGAAACCTTTGGGGCTTCTCGTGGTTGGTTCGAGAAATTTAAAAAACGGGCCAGGATTCATAGTGTAAAATTAACAGGAGAAGCTACAAATAAGTTTCCAGAAAAACTAAAGGAAATAATTGAACATGAAAATTTTCCACCAAATTTGGTGTTCAGTGTTGACGAAAGCGGTTTGTTCCGAAACGGCTACCAACAAAAAGCTTCATTTCTATTGAAGAAAAATCAGCTGCTGGGTTCAAAGCAGCCAAAGACCGTTTAACGTTACTCTTTGGATCAAATGCCTCTGGCGATTATAAATTAAAATTGTTATTAGTTTACCATTCAGAAAATCCGAGGGCGTTAAAAGGTAACATAAAAATGAATTTACCTGGAATATGGAAAGCAAATAGAAAAGCGTGGGTTACCAAGGAGTTATTTACTGATTGGTTTGTTAACCACTTTTGTCCTAAAGTAAAATGGTATTGTCAAAAAAACAACTTTGACGAAAAAGCTCTTTTGTTGTTAGACAATGCTCTGGGACATCCTACTGATCTTAACACGTTGGACACATGCATTCCTGTCAAAGTTGTGTTTCTTCCAGCAAACACAACTTCCCTGATTCAACCATTGGATCAGGGAGTAATAGCATCATTTAAAGCTTATTATCTG
The DNA here is from genome assembly GCF_048544385.1 of Mastigoproctus giganteus. Taxonomy (NCBI): domain Eukaryota; kingdom Metazoa; phylum Arthropoda; class Arachnida; order Uropygi; family Thelyphonidae; genus Mastigoproctus; species Mastigoproctus giganteus. Next base: position 123,190,061 of record NC_143583.1, on the reverse strand, counting down.
CGTCGAACATTAAGCAATTTAACTGAACTAGAGGATAAAGAGGAAATGACAGTTAAAACTTTTTGGAAAAACTACACCATTAAAAATGCAATTGAAAACATTGATAGTTCTTGGAAAGAAGTCACTAAGAAATGCTTAAATGGAGTTTGGCGCAAAATATGGCCAGAAGTTGTACTAGAAGAAGAAAATAACATCTAAGAAATTAGAAATGAAGTTATCCAGATGGCTCAATCAATAGGTTTCGAAAATGTCGATGAAGAGGATGTTAGAAATTTATTGAATGCAGAAGATGATGGTTTTTCAGTGGAAGATTTAGAAAACCTTGTTAGCAACGAAGACAAAGATAATGAAGACGAAGTTAAAGAAGTTCCTGCCGAAAAAGTGTTAACAACCAAAGATTTAAAAAGGTGCTTAAATGACATTGAAAACATTTTAAATTTTTTTAGTGAAAATGATCCTGATTTAGGAAGAAGTTTTATTGTTAAGCGATCAGTGTTAAATGCAATAACTCTGTATAGGCAATTGTTAAATGAAAGAGAAAAAAAGCATAAGCAATCAACTTTAGACTCATATTTTAAAATGTGATTTCACTTTGTATGTAAGTTGACTGTTTATTTAATAAAACTTTTCTTTGTTCGAAAAAAAAGCTTTTCATTTTCTTTACGTAGGAACGTATCCCTATTCTGGCCATAGTATTTTTACCTCTGAAAACGAAGTTTCGCTTAACGAAGTAATTTCGTGGAACGCATCCTATTTGTTATTCGAGGTATGCCTGTATATGGATGGGTAATTTTTACTTAATCTGTTGGCATGAACTCATACACAAGATGCTGCCAGCTTTTTAGCACATTTTAACCATATTCAATAAACTTCTTGAATTTTTAAGAGAGAAACAATGGCAAAAAAAAAAAAAAAAAAAATGATGCTGGAAAGTATGACAGTTACTCCACACCCTAGTATTATGGATGTCTAAGAAGTAAGGAGGGGAGAGGGGGGGGCATCTGAAGCATGTGGTCAAGGTTTTCTGAGCTCCTGAATTAAGCCTAATTTCAACAGCTTTAGAAGGTAGTTCTCAACAGCTGAATACGCTGATGCAAATACTTTTTAAATTAAGTAACTATTATATATTTCACAAATTATATTTCATATTAGTGTAACACACATATTAGGGTATGCCTACCTAATATACTTGTCCTACCAATATAGTAAACCATACTGGTAGGATTAGTTTAAGATTAAAAAGTGGGTCATCAGTTGACTCACTGGTTAAATGTACTTAACATGGTAGGAACTAGATTTAACCCTTTGAAGATGAGTTTCAGAAAATGTGTAAGCTCACAGAAAGTTTTCTGACAGTGACAGGCTCTGTGAAGCTCTTCATGAGAATTTTATAAAAGTGAAATCTTTTCATATAATGATTTTAAATACTAATTTGTTTTTATTTTGACATTCCTGCCCAACATTAGAGTGAAATCATTAATAAAATTCAAATCAGATTTAAAAAAAAAAAAAAAAAACTTGTTTTTACTTTTTTTTTTATGTAATAATATCCTCTACATTAGGGGTCGTCAACCTTTTAATTCCTATCGCCCACTTTTGTATCTTTGTTGATGGAAAATTTCCTTACTGCCCACCGGTACCGCAGTAACTCAATTTAGCCCCTCGTCCACGAGTATACTTCAAGAAGTGTCCGGTGAATTATTATCTATATTCAAAGTTTAGAGATGGAATTCAAAAGTAAATTGCAAAAGCATATTTTAAAAAGTCAAACTCGTGAAGTTGTTAGCAACGTATTTGATATATGGAGGAAGAACAAAATTTGTAACAATGGACAAAAACCCCCACCGCCCATCATGAAAGCTTGAATCGCCCACTAGTGGGCGGTAGGGACCAGGTTGACAACCACTGCTTTACATCTATAAGCGTATCATTTTTCTATAAATGTATCTCTTAATCTATATACTTATATGTAAATGTATCACAATTCAATTTTGTCAACTTCTGAGTCTGAATTCCAGATAATTTCTGGAATTTTGGATTTGATAAGCACAAATTAGACATATGAGAGTTTATAATTTATAATATCCACTTTTCAAAGCTAATTTGATGTTGATATTATAAATTATAAACTCTCTACAATAACCTGGACACAAATAAGAGTTGACAGCACCAGCCGGAAAATTTCAAGATAATTTCTATATAACTAGAGGTATTAAAACAATCTTTTTGAAACAACTTTGAAAATGCATAATGATTTGGCTTTATATACAGATATCATATAAGGCAGGTTTGTGTTATATATCAAATAACACAAACACATGAAAATGTAAATTCATATATATACTCCACATATGGTTAAAGGGAAAAGTTACCATTGGCTAGAAAATATTTAGCAGCAGGACTTCTTTATAATTACACATATTCTCAAGTTTAAAATTACAGAGACAAAATCACTTTTTATACCATGGCTACAGATATACTACAGGTATAATCATGTCTCGTAAGGCATAATAAAAAAGAATGTTATAAAGAACCACGAAGTTTTCATGCTGAAAACTCAAAAGTAAACATTTACCTGGATTTATAAGAGGGGGAGGAATTCAGTTACTGTATTCTTTTATGTGGTATATTCAGCAATAGAGAAAATTTTTATGAGCAATAAGACTTACTAAAACTAATTATGCTTCAGTTAGTTAACTACAGTAGAATCTCATTAATACAAACTCAGTTTATACAAAATTCTCATTTTTACAAAGCACATCAATCACCTGCTAAAGGACAGGCTTTTTTTTACATAAACATATTTATTTATTACAAAATGCAGTCAACATATATTATGAAGTCAGCTTTCATCCTGTGAGAAATAATGTCAATTTATATGGTTAACCTAAGCTGGTGCAATACTTTTTATGTCACACTGGGCATACACACACTTTGCCAACACATACTCTAAATTCATAAGTGTTTTATAATCTTACTTTTCCATTTTGATCTGCTTACATTGAGAGATATATGAAATTGTATGGCCTCAACTGATGAAGTTGTTGCTGTGATGTTCCATTATACTTTACTTTCTTACTAGCATTGATATTTAAATTCATTAATATTCATTTTTATGAGTATTAATGAATTTAAAGGGCATTCAAAAATTACCTATCCAATATTCAGATAATTTTTGAATGCCATTTACATATGGCAAATAAAAAGCAATTACTTGCTTGTTTGCTTTGCTTTTTTGCCACAAATTGACAAAACTTGCACAAAATCAACAATTAGATATCTAAATCAATGCTGATAATTATTATTGAATATTATTGAATATTATTGCATAGTATTGAATATTATGCTATATATATACTCATTATTATTACATTGTTTAAATCATAAATATTTTTCATATTCTCTCAAAATTTTTCTTTCTTATATTACCACTTTCCTTTCCTTAGTTCTTCTACAGTGACATCCTGCACAATGAACACTTCAGTTAAATTTATGGCAGCAAAATTTCTTTAATATTATTACACTTTAAATAACATACTTCATTAATAGCTTAGCCCACTTGAAGATGGTTGTTAAGAGAAAATACACCGAGTATTAAAATAAAACTATTACTGTTGACATTAATGTGGAATGACTAATAATTTTAACATAATGTTAAATAAATACTATGTATGATATAAATAATATTTAATTAATATTTATTAGCATACTTTTAGAGTACCTTAGTTAGAGTACTTTTTTTGTGTTTTTGGTACAGTATGATAATTATCCCAAAAGTAGTGCACAAAGGTGATTAATTTAAAATGAATTCATTTCATAACATAATTTACATTAAAAATCTTCTATGTAGTCTCAAAAAGGTCAAAACCTCAAAGGTCAAACCTTATAAAAATTAAAGGGCATTCAAAAAATTACCTATCCAATATTCAGATAATTTTTGAATGCCATTTAACTGTCTACAGAAGTTAAGGTGTCTGATGCACTGAGTTGTGGTTGAACTCAATGCTTCTAAGGCAGAAATCTTTGTCCATGCAACAGTTCCTTGAGCTTAGGGAACATATTTTAATCACAAGGGCTCAGGGAGAGCGAAGTAGTGCTTCCCACTTGTAATTTGTGAAAACAAGCTGTCAGACTGTGTGATATGAGGCCTCATGTTGTCATGTAGTATGAAAATACTAGCTTCCAACAACTGTGGGCACTTCTGACAAATTTTCAGGTGTAATTTCTGATGTAGAAATGTTGCACTGTAGTCTCCAGTTACTGATTTCCAAGTGGCACATGATCAGTGGCACTAATGCCCTCATAGGCCATAATGACCATTTGTTTCATCTTTGATTGTTGCAGGTGACACTTAGAGCAGCATAGCAAAGACACCTCCAATGAGCTGATTATGACTTCAGTTCAGGTTCGAAGTTGCATGTCTCGTCAATGCCAAAAATTCATTTTAAAAACTCTTCACCTTCTTGTTGGCAATGTGCGAATAACTGTGATATTATTTTTTGATGCTTTGCTCATTGCTCATCTGACAGCAAATGTGGGATCCCGTCAGGCAAGTGACCTTTCACTTTTTTAACACCTCAGTTAATTTGGTGAACAGATGAATTTCTGTATTTCAGATTCAGTGGCTATTTCCTCACAAGTCATATGTCTACCTTCTTCCAAAATGATAGTAATAATGACTGCCAATGTGCTGTCTACAGTCATTATTAGTGTTCAACTTCAAATTATTATACTGATAAATGTCAGTTGCACAGGTGTTGGAATGAGGAGCATGTGCCCAGTATGCATTACTTTTGGAATAACCCTCATATATGTGGAATCAAAGGTTATGTTATGGCATAAAAGCTATTTATATTACTATGGATACTGTGCTTAATGACAGTTCAGTTCTAATTATACAGTAAAACAGGTCCATAAGTGTGATAATCTGAGTGTTCTCACTTTTTTATGCAATAGTGTTATCTTGAATGATTCTTTGAATCAAGTCCTTGATGACAATGTTGATAATAACTGAACTGTTCTGGGTCAGCCCTGATACTTATGTTCTCTGGAAAAAAATCTTTCTACTTTTTTTTTTTTTTTAACTTGAAAATTAAAATCTTTGGAAATTCAAACGTAATGTTATTAATTACCATCTACTTAAATCATCTAGCCAACCACAGTACTATGAATATTATTGTTTAGTATTTTCTTTTTTATTTGAATTTCTCTTTTCAAGAGATACTGACTACTGAGAAAAGATACCTACACGGAGAAAACGATAGCATAGGAATTCATTTATTTTTTATTTATTTTTTTTTTTATTTTAACAAATTAAATGTCTACTAACCTTCAACATTTCAATCATTCTACACAGAGCAAGAACTGCAGTTTTGGTCATGGGTTTAGAGAGAGCAACATGAAGATTCATTACAGTTTTCAAGAGATGACTAATAGTCCATGTCAGCATCAAGCCCTGAATATTAATAAAATTATTAGTTCAGAAAAATTTAAACAATGAATAATTAATTTTTAAACACATTATTTTCTAAGAAACAATATACTGCCTTACTCTATAATGAAAATCATGAGTTTAGCTCCAGAAGTTAAAAAAAATACTAATAGTATTAATATTTAATGCTGACTTTCAAGAAAGGAAAATAAATTATTCAGTTTATCAATCACTCAATTTATTCATCCTATTATTGCAAAACTAATCACAAGATTTTTTATACAATTTCAGAATAACAATAAGCTAGATTATTTATCTAATTGGAAAAAAGTAGTGGTTAATAACTTTTTCTTAACCACAACTGATAAAAGACATATAAATATAAATCACTTTGTTTATTGGAACACAATCAACATAACATTATACTATATTAAACACCCTTACTACATATATTACACCCTTCACATATACTTTAAATAGGTGTTATCAGACCTAGTTTGCAATAATTAAATTGCAAACTTGTGGTTTACAATAATTAAATGGAAGGAGGCCACTTCCCTAGGTTTATAAACAAAATAAGATTTATTCAAAATACAACAACGTATTCACTAACTGGGAATAATTATCACAATTACATACCATATTAAAACAATTATAATAATGATTTTCTTCTTCTTCTTCCATAATGTTATAATGTCCTTTAAATTTCTGATTTTAAATTTAAAAAATATAGTACACAGAAGACCTTAATATTTTTAAATTAATCTTTTCTTTGATTTACTTAATCTTTAACCAACAGCAGGTTCTGACACTAACATTCACAGTTAACTGCATTTTGAAGGAGTTGCTGTAATTATTTTTTAAAGCCTCATTGTTCCATTAGCCTAGCTTCCTTGCATTGGTTTGCCTATTCAAATTCTAATACTTAATGCTTCAAAATATCTAAAATTCAAAATTACTGTTTTCTAATAAGTAAAAAAAAAAAAAAAAAGGTAAAGTGCAGCCATTATCAACCCACTGCAGAATGGAAGCCTCCTCAACAATTCATGCTGAGGGAAATGGACCATAATCTGCCACTCTGGTCCAGTGCGGGTTGGCAGATCGACCGTATTCAGCAGTCAGGGGCTTGAACCCTGGTCTACTCAAAGAGCGTGCGCTACTGCACTCCCGCTCCTGACCACTCGGCTACCCTAGTGAGCCTTCTAATAAGTATATATTAATAATAAAATTTAAAAAATTCAAACACAAACCTGAATTAATAGACTGCACTTCCTATTTAGGTCTTCCACTAACTTGCCTGTATCAGATAAACTGGATTCCATTTTTATCAGCCACGCTGACACTTGCAGAAACAAAGTTTGAACATCTCTGGTAAATAATTAAAATTGATCATCAAAATTTATCATTCTCACAAAATCAATCAAATTTGTTTAAACTAAAAAAAAAAAAAAAATTTTAATAGTAACAACTGAAATAAAGGATGGATAAAACATGATCTGACTAATCTGATTATATAATATAATATATAATTATTATTCTATTATCATATTCAAGGATACTGTAAATGACAATTTTCATAAGTATTATATAAAAACTTTTTCCCTTCAAGTAAGAGAATTTTTGTTACTACTGCTATAATAACAGGGACTACACCAGACAGACTAAGAATCATTATTGCTAGAGATTTCTTGATACAAGGGTTACCTGTGCCATATACAGTACAGGCATGCCCCAGCTTGCGTAATACTCCACTTAACGGAAATTCGACTTTATGTAAGTTTTTGCCAGCTGGTGCAAACTTAAAAAAAATCATGGAAATGTATTTTGCACCCCGTATGAATAAATGGAGGTATCGTGAAAATATCATAACGTGAACCCAATAACACACTGTTTTTAATGGAAATTGCACTACACTTTCATCATTATCATATGTTCCATTATAAGAATCAATTTTGGACGTCTGTGTGATATTTTTCTAAAACACATTTCTGGAGATAACTACCATAAAACAATAAAAACAATCTGCACTTTCCGGTTTATTGGGCTTTTAATAGTAAAATTAAAATGCAATCTGTTAGTGCAATCTATTATAAATGGGTAGAAACTCGACCTTATTGCATTTGCAATAATATCGATAACTGGAATTCTGTGGATTTTTATGTTACAGTATTATGGTGAAATGAGCTCCTCTTCATTGAAATCTTCAATGATATAATAATAAAAAAAAAAATTTTTTTAAGAATCTTCTCTTCATTCCTATTTACTTATCGCGATGGTGAAGGGGAAAGGGATCAACGAAAAGTGCAAGTGCTGGCAGTGCTAGGAAACAAAACAAAATTGAATAACTTCCTTTTTTTTTTTTTTTTTTTTTTTTGGTAGTTGTTGGTGCATAGCCTTCTGTGGCCACAATGCACCTCCCAAGGTTTTTGCATTACTCTGATCCAAGCCTGAGGCAGGAATCAAACCCGCGACCTTTGGGTTGCCAGGCAGGCACTTTACCCACCCGGCTAGCCCGGTCGGCATAACTTCCTTTGGGGGAGCTTCAGGGATCCCCTCAAAACATTCAAAATTTGAACTAACTCTGAATGCCAATGCTTCCGGCAACCATTCATTATTTATCTAAACCCAAGAGTTTCCAATCAGTTGTTGATTGCATTCCACATGTTATAACCTTTCCAGAATTTCTTAAAAGTAGTCCACCTTACTTGTACTTGCTCTGGTAGTCTGGCTCATTGTTTTCCTCATGGAGTACCTTATTGAAAGTAGCTATGACTGTGTGATCAACAGGCTGAATAAAATATTTGGAGGCATAAATATAACTTTAATTTCTGGATAATGATACTCTAATGAACACGGATGTCCAATGCCTTGAATGTTAAATCATCCCCTGCAATATTGTCTAACTGCTGGAACAAAACAAAGACTAAAGTTTCACAGTACTGATTTAGTAATTTGAATTAGATTTCCAAATGACTGGTAAACATACCTTTGTCCTCCCCTTCAAAGCTCTAGGATTTGCTGAATGGCAGACTAACATACATTCCAGTAATTTGAATAAGATTTCCAAAAAATTTCCATAAGATTTCCATACTTTTTCCCTCTCCATTCAAAGCTCTAGGATTTGCTGAATGGTAGACTAGTATATAATTGAGTTTTAAGCATTGCTGACAAGCAGCATCTGTGAGCCTGTCCTCAATTACCTTATGCCCATGTGCAATTTTCTTCTCCTTTACATTTGTGCAGGTACCATTTTCCAAAATTCTGTCCCATCAACATTAAAAATTTGATGAAAAGAATGATCCTCAACCCCAATAATTTCAGCAAACTTTTACATAAATTCAAGTGTAGCTTGTTTATCAGCACCAGCAGATTCTCTGGTCAATCACTGCACACTTAGCCCTATTCTCAAACCTATAAAAGCAGCCTTTGTTGCATAAAATTCTGGAGCATTAAGAGATTGGTTCACTTTGCCCAAATCTTTCTACCACTCACAGGAATGTTTTTTTGATGTTGGTCATCAATCCATAATTATAAACATCTTTCTATTACCTCAATCACTGCACCTCACCTTTTTGGCATAGTTGTAATCTGCATATTTCCAGCATTTTGTACATGGTCTTCAATTTTATCCTTCCAACTGAACACACAGTCAAATAAATAAATATTCTGTTTATACTCCAGCATGACAACCAAGTCAGTAGAGTTTACAATAAATCGTCAATACAAATATTTATCGTATTCAGTAGTCACGGGCTTGAACCCCGGTCCACTCAAGGAACGCGTGCTATGCACTCTCGCTCCTGACCACTCGGCTACCTTTAAGTCTCTTGAACATACAATTGAGGATAAAGATTCGCCACTTTCAGTGCATGTAATCATTTCAAACTTTGTCTCAAATGTATTACGTTTACAAAACCTATGCATCTTTATAACTATTGGAGGCCTTTAATTTTTCCTTCCCCCCCACCTTTTTTTATAAAATATGGCCAAAATACACAAAAATTGTTAAACAAATGCAGATGGAAATAAACCATTAAAGAACATAATGTAAAACCAAAAGTGTAAGATGAGTAAAAAGTTTATTGGGGATAATTAATTTTTTATGGGCAGTTTTATTTCTAACTGATCTGAGATTATGCACCCAATAACAAACCTAACAAAAATAAAGGGCACAAAGTCTTCTGAGAAGAAGCTTAACAATCTGGTCCATGAACTGCAACACTATCCAAGAGGAGAAGAATTTTCAAAACCACATTCTCTCCCTTTGAATATTTTTCCAGTGATCCAGGTCTTTCTACTACTTTTCCATTAAGCAACTTCAAGTAAAACAAATCAAGGTAAGGTGACTTCAACATAACCTCACTATAAAGCAGCATAAACTAAAACCAAAGCATGAGTTTTAGCATTAGAAACTAGTAGAGGCATATGATGCAAGAAAGCAAGCTTATATAGCATCAGCCAAAAAAAAAAAAAAAAAAAAAATTCCCATTTCACCCCAAATGTTTGTCTAGTTCTGTCTTGAATTTATTTCAGCTGCTGCCAACTTCTGCAATGACAGATGGAAGTTTGTTCCAGCAGTCAACCACCAGCTGGAAAAAGGCAAAGTTCCGCATGTCTATTCTACAATTGTCTTTCCTCAATTTAAATTTATGTCCCCTCAGTTGAGTAATCTGAGCAAGAAGAAGAATCCCATTACCAATGAGCTTGCTCAATCCATTCAAGGCCTTATACACCTCAATTAGATCACCTCGCAGGTTCCTACTCTCCAGAAGCTGCAATTTGCAGAACTTAAGCCTTTGTTGATAACACCAACCCTTTGTTCCACTCACCAATCTCACTGCCCTTCTCTGTACTCGTTCCAGCAGCTCTACATATTTCCTAAAGTGAGGCCTCCAGACCTGTATACAGTTTTAGTTTATGTTACTTTATATTTATATCAATTTAATTGACTACAATTAATTGATAATGTAACTTCAAATCAACACATGTTGATTTGAAGTTAACATAACTCTACATAACTCTGCTTCTATTAGAATGAGCAGTAGCATGGAAAGCAAGGCAATGGAGATTTCCAGGACTGTTGGGAGTCATGGCAGAACAAATAAATACATGGGCTGTGTTAGGGTAACTAAGAGTAGAAACAAGTGCACGTATACCAATGCTAGGAGTATAGTTAATAAATTTGATGAGCATAAAGTGCTAGTCAAGACATCAAAGGCAGATATTGTTTGAATAATGGGGGATTTTAACTTTCCAGATATTGATTGGAACTTGTGGGTTGGTCAATGCACAATAGCAAGACTTTTTTGGATTTATTGGATGACTGTTTTCTACAGCAGCATGCTCGAGAGGCAACTAGAGGGAGTAATACTCTTGATCTGATTATCAGCAGTGATTATTCATGCATTAAGAATTTGCAGATAAAGGAACAGCTGGGTGACAGTTATCACAATGTACTGATATGGGAATTACTTAAAGCTGTAACTACCATCAGGGCCAAAGGGAAGGGCTTTTGCTTTCGTAAAGATGACTACAGGGGTCTCAAACAGTTTTTAAATTCTGTACAGTGGGATCAACTGATGATTTTACCAATGTTGAATTCTAAATGGGAAGCCTTCAGGGACTTAATCTTAGCGGCTACTAGGCTTTTCATTCCAACTAAGAAATACTCTTCAAGGTTCAGGCCTAAATGGATGTCAGATGAATTAATGAGACTCGTGGCAGAGAAGAAAAATGTATGGGATGCATATAAATTATCAGGTGACACAGAAGCCTATGGCAGATATAAGCTTGTCTGTAATCAAGTCGCAAAGGAGGTTAGGCAGGCGAAGGCAGATTAGGAGAAATCTTTTGCAAAGGATGCAAAGGAAAACGGTAAAGAGTTCTTTACTTTTGTAAACTCTAAAAGGAAAGGGATGAATCAGATTGGACCACTTAACATAGATGGGCTGACTATTGATGATCATGCTCAGGTAGCTAATAAACTGAATGAGTATTTTGCATCTACATTCGCACATGAGGAGTTATTCAATGAGGGGAATGCCAGAAGTTTATCAAACTCTAACAGTGAGCTAAGTGATTTTGTAATAACTGAGAGCAAAGTGGAGGAGAAATCATTGTAGTTAAACTTAAGGAAGGCACCTAGGGTGGACGGGATCTACCCAGTTATATTAAAGGAGGCAGCAGAGGAAGTACGCAAACCTTTAGCCATAATTATGAGAGCTTCCTTGGAATCAGGGGAGGTCCCCATGGACTAGAGGTGTGCAAATGTATCACCAATTCACAAAGAGGAGTTCAAAAGGTGACACAAGTAACTATAGACCTCTTAGTTTAACTTCTGTTCCAGGGAAAATAATGGAGTCACTGGTTAAAGAAGCATTGGATCATCTAGACAAGTCTGCAGTTATTGTTAAGACATAGCATGGGTTTGTTAAAGGGAGGTCTTGTCTGACTAATTTGATTGGATACTATGATGTAGTCACAAAGGAACTGAATGTCAAAAATAATTTTGATATCATATACTTGGATTTCAGGATAGCTTTTAATACTGTTGCACATGGAAGACTACTGTACAGATTGGAGAGGTATGGCATTAAGGTGAAGTTGCTACAATGGATAAAAGGATGAGTGAGGGGGAGAAGACAGAGAGTGGTAATCAATAAACACTGCTCTTCGTGGACAAATGTTATTAGTGGAGTTCTCCAGGGTTCGGTGCTGGGCCCATTGTTGTTTTGTGTATTCATCAATGATATCGATGAAGGTTAATTTCCAAGTTTGCAGATGATACAAAGGTTGGCAGGGTTGTTAATGACAGTAAAGACAGTATGCTACTCTAACTGGATCTAGATAAGTTGGGAAAATGGGCTGAGAAGTGGCAACTGAAGTTTAACATTGACAAATACAAAGTACTGCATATGGTTAGCAATAACTGAAGAGAAACGTACGAACTATGTGGTACTACACTCAGGGAAGTGGAAAGTGAAAAAGACCTGGGAGTAATCGTGCAGTCAAATATGAAGTTTGCTGAGCAGTGCAACCAGGGCAGGTCATGGAGTCTTTTCAATGATATATAGGAATTTTGCTAGCAAGGACAGGAAGGTGATTATCCCATTGTACAAGGAGAGTACTGTGTACAGGAAGCCTCATTTTAGGAAAGATGTAAAGTTGCTAGAATGTGTACAAAGAAGGGCAACTGGATTGGTGAGGGGAACAAAGGGGTGCTCTTACAAAGAAATCTTAAGTTCTGAAAATTGCAGAGCCTGGAGAGTAGGCACCTGTGAGGTGATCTGAGTCAGGTGTACAAGGCCTTGAATGAGTTGAGCAAGATGAAGGCTGATGGGATTCTTCCTCTTGCTCAGATTAAGAACCTGAGGGAGCATAGATTCAAACTGAGGAAAGACAGTTGTAGAATGTATGTGTGCAAGTTTGCCTTTAGCCAGCAGGTGGATGATTGGTGGAACAGACTTCCATATTTCATTGTGGAAGTTGATAGCTTAAATAAATTTAAGGCTGAGCTGGATGGCATTTGGAACGAATGGAGAGGTGGAATGGGAGGGGTTTTTTTTTTTTTTTTTTGGCTGATGCTGCATAAGCTTTCTTTCTTGCATCATATGCTTCTACTAATGCTAATGCTGTACCAGGAGTCGTTCAAATTTTATCCAGAATTACCATTGTTTCTTGTAAAAAAAACAATGTGGAATGGTGTCAGTCTTGCATGGTGATTTCACATTTCACCCCTCCTCATATTAACCATATTTTTGCATATTTTAGTTATATCATGTATCTAAAATTTAAGCTGGCATAGTAAGAAGATGGGGTAGTGATGTGTAATCAAATTTTTGGTTAAAGAATGCCCAATAATCTAAAGATATTCAGTGAAGACTTGCAGAAAGTTTGGGGACAATGCATAAGCTTATGAATGGGGGTATTCCATTCAAAGGATGCCAGGAGACAGTCAGAAATCTTATGTGCAAGATTGAAAATGGTAGTCATTTACATGAACATTAACAAAGCTGCAAAGCTCATTCTGATCAATCAATACTGTTCTCTCCATGAAATCTCAGTCTCATAAGAGGTGAAAATCAGTGCCAGTAGTGTAGAGGCAGCCATTCACAAACATCTTCACTTCCAACAAGTGAATGCAAGACACATTGCAAAGATGCTGATATTAAAGCTAAAAGTGTGAAGAGTTAAGATTTCTTCTAAGAATTTGAAACATCACTGAAAGGAGTGGAATGTGTTTCTTGATTAATTTGTGACATAAATAAATAAACAAATGAATTTTCTGTTTATACTCTGGGATGACCACATGGTCAGGGGAGTTCACAAGAAACAGCACTGTATTTAGCAGTCATGGGCAACCAGGGTTGCCCATGACTGCTAAATACTGTTCACTCAGACAAAAACATTATTCACTCTATTAGACATACATTCACTAAGGGATCCTCCGCCAACAGCCAATGAGAAGCAAACATGCTTTGAATCAGCTATCCAGGCAGTGTCTCAGATTTTTTTAATATACAGCAGATTCACCTGTTCAGGTGATGCTATACATTTTAAAAGATATTAACAACTTAGGCATAATCTCGAATAATGCTATTTATCTTTTAATTGGACATAAGACCAAGCTCTAGCACCTAGTTCTTGGTATCAAACTTTTGAATGAGCAGATATTTCCCCATGATTGCACACCTAATGCAGTAATGTGCCTCAACTTGGGTTTTTTGCTGAACAAAAACCCCAAGTTACCACTATAAAAAACCTTACTACCCTCACCCAAGACTAACTTCGCTAAATTGTGAAAAAAGCCCTTAAAAATCATCACATCCTCAACAGGATTCAAACTCGGACCTTTTCCACCTGATGTGGGGGAGGATGGCAATTATACCAGACTGAGAGCATGTCCTCAAATCTGTCTGATCTTTTAGGTTATGGTATTGAGAAACTGCACAAATTCATAATGAAACAACTAAAACATTCGACTGCTAGCATTCATGGTGAGCAGACATGCCTTGTGGAGCTCTTAATACCGACAGCAAAATATAAGCGGGGATCAGAGCAGAATTATTGGAGTAGAGCAGGATTTCAGAGGGTATTTATATTTAATACATCGTAAAGTGTATTTTGATATTTTTCTCCCATAATAGTTTGATTTTTTTTAATATTATACTAGGGGGGGGGCTTTGCTCGCCAACCCCCACACACCTTTTCTACGTAATATGTAGAGGTATGATGGAGCAGGTCAAATCTTTTCTACATAAAAGACACACCAGTCGAAACGCACTGATCGATATCTATGAGGAAATAAATGCACTCTTCTCACGAGGATACACTATCTTCCAAAAAACCTTGTGCACCAAGTACTGAAAAACAAAGAAGACTATATTGCCTTCATCCACTTCGCCCAGGACCTGTTCGAGAAGCGGAAAACCCTGTCTAGGATATCAACTTTTAAAAATTGGAGGATCACTGGATCTAAAAATCTAAACATCATTTGGATTTGACTCAAAGAAAATAACCTGGACTTGACTCTACCTGCCAAATGGCAACATATGCAGTGCTCCCTTGCACTGTCACTTTTGTTCCCTTCTCCTTCCCCTCTTTCGCCTGATGGAGACATCTCCATCTCATTCTGTCTATCTCTCTCTCTTTTCTACCCCTAAACTATATCCTCATTTTCCTACTATCTCTTTTTTTTTTTTTTTTTTTTTTAATTGTGGTCTCTGTCAGGAAGCTCAGGTGACCCTGGCAGAGACCAGCCAGAGATTTTGGAACTGCCTGGCTATCTCCCAGAGATTAGTGATAAGCAACATGGAGACCTGTCAGGAGCCCCCTTGGCAAAAAGCCAGATGACAACCCAACCCAACACTACACTTCATAAAACAACACACTACTCACACTTCTGACTTTCACAGAGTACTGTTTTACCACATAGAGTACATGGTGCAGCTGTGGGAAACCACCAGAGCCTCCCCCAACCCAAATATGCCACATTGATCGATATCTAATCAGGAAATGACCTATGTAATTATTTACCTGTGCATTTGTAGTGTGTGGTAGTCTCAAGGTTGAATAATTATCACTATGTAATTATTTAACTGCATTTACATAGTTCACTTAGGAAAAGGCCTGGTAAAAATTCAGATCTTGGGTACCACTCCATACTTCGACTAAAATTCAGGAAGAAGGCAGTGATTGGCAGGTGCCACTCACTGTTTAGCCCCCGCCCTTTTCCTCCTAGGCTGACATGCCTAGGGTGTTTATCCCTGCACTTGCCGCTGTTTTAAAATTGGGAACTCATTTTCTGATTTTAAAACAGCAGTATGGGAGATAAACACCCTATCTAAGCTAAGCACCCCCCCCTCCTTGACGGCACAAAACAATCAGAAACAAATCGCATTCACAATAATCACCCAATCATAGAACTCGACTGTTCAATCACTCCATTCTACACCCACACCCACTGCATGAAGACAAGTGGTACCCAAATAATATATTTTAGCACACTATGTCATTATTTACTGCATTTATATAGGTCACTTAGGAAAAGGCCTTTTGCTTTGGGTTCCATAATGCATGAGGAATACTGTTGCATCCGAAAGAGCAGGACAAAAATATTTAACTGAAATATTTACAAACTATACAAATATTTAAAATATTTACAAAATACTAAACTATTTGCAAATATACAATATTCATTAATATACAAAAAACATTACAATGGAACATACAAAATACTAAACTATTTGCAAATATACAATATTCATTAATATACAAAAAACATTACAATGGAACATCAAATGTTAGACGGTAAAGCACGTGCACGAGGTTCATGAATGTTATGGAGGCCTGTTAATAATTAATTGCCCTCTTCTCCCATTGGCTCGAATAAATATTACTAGGAGGAAAACTTTTAACTTTTTTAATGTATAGAGAGAAATATAATTTTTTGAAAGTTTCTTTTATTAATATTTAGTAAATTTTACAATGGTCGTTACAAGATCCACCTTGAACACTTCGTCAGAGGGTACCATGACTCATATGGAAATAGCCAATGGCGATTTCCGGGTGAGTCATGATTTTATACTTTGCAGAACGTGTGGCATGTATTCCAAGGTCGACCTAGTGTATAATCATAGCTCACCTGGACATTCTTTTCTTTGTCACCACTGTATGCAGTGTACTTATCTTAAGTTAAAATTTGGTGCACTGTTAGAAAAATTTGAGTCACCGAAAAAAAACAGGTGCTTGTCCTTGAGAACAATGTAACTGGGAACTCGTCGGGGACTCAAGACTCTAGTAACCTACCAAGTGATGCACTACCGATTCGGGCCCCAGAACAGAATAACCAAGTGCAAACTACTCTGGTTCAAAAGGAATTAGTTCTATTAGGAGACTCCATGGCCAGGGAAATGGGAAATATTTTTTGTAATAAGGACAGGTGGACTAGAACCAGGGTATGTCTGCCAGGAGCAATTATTAATGATGTCACCAACAGAGTGTCAGATCTAAGGGGGAGTAAAGAGAATATTATTATTCACGTGGGAACTAATGACATTAAGCACACATGATCTGACAATTTGTTAGACGAATATAGGACCATGCTGAAGAAATGTTGCAAGTTAGGTCACAATGTCTATGTGTCTGCAGTTCTGCCCAGGCACAATAGGAGGGATTATATGCTGAAAGCCTTGTGGATTAACTCAAGAATTGAAGGACTCTGCAAGATTTTTGGGGGGAAATTTCTATCAGCTTGGCCCGCACTTGTAGGTAGAAGGAATCTGTTTTGTAGAGATGGGATACATTTAAACCAGGGGTTCTCAATGAGGCGATACAATTTACAGATAATAACTGATTTTTGGGGGGCAAAAATCAAATAACGGAGGGCGAAAAAATCATGGGTATCACAATGGTTTGTGGCCCTCCAAAATTCAACCCTACCCGATGACATCTTAATCCTTAATTTCTCTCTGGGTTTTCTTTTCCCCTGAGACAACTCATTTTTAACATATAGGTATCACCTTTGCTTTTCATAGGCATCAAATGCCTAAGTGCTTTCAGAAATAATGTCTCTGCAATCCTTGGTGTTTGTGCCTCTCCGACAGCTGTGATCTTGAGGTGGCTGGTGAGTGTGGTTTATTTATTTATTCTTTTGTTTCACTGGTCAGTATATGAGGCATCGATGGGATGAGGAAATGTTTCAGTCTTTTGTTTCGTTTCACTGGTCAGTATATGAGGCATCGATGGGATGAGGAAATGTTTCAGTCTTTTGTTTCTACTTTCTAAGTGACAATTAGTATTGATTTATTGTTTACTTGTGGAAGTTGTTTATTTTTGATCCACAGTGCTTTTGTGAGTGACATGGGCTATGAGATTTAAATAAAAATAGTTTATATTTTATTATTTAATTCTTTGTAGTTATTCAGCCCAATATCAATCATGTCAAGTGGTGAAAAGAAAAAGTGTTGACAGTATCTGGATGAATATTGAAAGCCCATTCGACTCAAGGCAGCCCATGTCTTATGTGTAATAGTTCTTTTTCAGATGAGGCTACGAAACCATCAAGACTTTTAGATCACTTAAAAAAGAAACATCCTGATAAAGTTGGTAAACATATCAAATATTTTAAAAATTTAAAACAGAATTCTGGGCAACATAACACTTACTTCATTATTTAAGAAGAATACAAACAAATGAGGATGGAATGATTGTGCCTTATAAAATTGCAGAAATCATAACAAAAACTGGTAGTGCTCATACAGTTCCTCAGACTATTATATGACCTGCATTAGGTATTGTAATTTCAAAAGTAACACATCAAAATCCTTCCAATATTTTAAAAACATTGCCACTGAGCAATGATTCAATTCGAAGTCGAATTGATGAGATGTCAGTTAATGCTGTTGTGTTTTTAGGAGCATCAGTGCCTAAGTGTTGCTCGGTGCACATTGTCTGTAAATTGCATGTGTTCAGAGGTTGATTTTCTGTTTCTGGAAGAAAAACCCAAGTTTCCAGGAGAAAAACCATACTACCCTCTCCTGAGACTGACTAACTCAGCCAAATTGTGAAAAAGACCCATAAAAATTCCTCCCGTCATCGATGGGATTCGAACTCTGGTCTTTTCCACCTAGTGTGGAGAGGATGGCAATCCTACAACTGTGCTAGGGCAAGATATCAGTTAACATTGAAGAGCAGCTAAATAACGAATCAAAAGCCAGAAAATTTTCTATTCAGATTGATGAATCCACAGTTACTGACAATAAAGCCCTTCTAATGGCATATGTCTGTTATTTTGTTGATGGTTTTAAATTGAAAGGAGAAATGTTGTTTGTAAAATCTATAGAAACTGACTGTACTGGAACATCCGTATGCATGGGTAGCACAGTGGTATCGTCACCATCCACCCCACACCAGGTGGAAAAGGCCCTGGTTTGAATCCCATCGATGATGCGAGGAACTTTAATGGGCTTTTTTCACTCTGTGGCTGAGTTAGTCAGTCTCAGGTGTAGATAGTTTTTTTTCCTGCCAGAGACTGGGGTTTTTTTTCATCCAGCAAAAACAGGATTATTAACCAGAGATCACACGTAACTTACAGACACAATACATATATGGGTATATATATGTATTAACCTACCAGGTGACCCTAATGTAATTGTTTCGTTTTTTGTACTAGAGCATCCATTTTTGCTGCTGTAAAAACATGGTTGGATGAAAAACAAGTATCGTGGAAAATTTAGTATCCTGTGACACAGATGGTGCTATCTCCATGGTTGGAAGACAACGGTTTTAAAGCCCACCTAAATACCATAGCTTTCTAAGGGTTACAAAATTACAATAAGGGTTACAAAGGGTTACAAAATTTCAAGCGAAATTGTTTCCTTCTAGGTGTTGTCTACTTAATGCTGTCCATTAACAAAAAAAAAAAAAAAAAGTAGAATCTCCAACAGCAAATCATTCAATGCATTCCACATTAGGAGGGAAAAAAAAGAAGGTATGGAAACTATAATGACATTGACGAACTGCATACTATTGCTAATTGATCGAAAAAACTTACTTGGTAACTGACTGGCTTCGTTGCTGTAGATAGGTTTGTCTTTGATACTTAAAAAAATCCTTTGTTTTCCTATCAAGTGTTTTTTCCATGTGTGGAAGGTGCATTAAAAGGAACTGATCCGGAAACCATAGAATATTTCCTACTAAAGGCACTGCAGGGATCTGAATTAAAAACAATAGACAAATGCAGATGTTCAATAATGAGAATTTAGATAAGGTGGGTAACAATAAGTTTAATTGCCAACTTATTTTTCAGAATTAAATTCTTTTAACTAATCTATAAAAATAAATGTTTCTCTGAAGCAAATTTTCAACATTTTTTAATAATGAAAAAAAAAAAAAAAAAATCAGTTAATCAGCAAAGACAAAAGTCAAAAATTTCATCACATGGGCCAATCATAAACCAATTTCCTAACCACTTTTTAAAAATTTACAATAGAAGATACTATTAATCGCCACAAAGGCTTCAAAAGGTTAGTAATCCATTAATTTCTGCCCTCTTGGGTTCATTTATCCAAAGAGAAAAACTGCAGAGGCAGATGATTGGTTGTTTTGAATTTTCATAGCAGCAATAAAGGACATGAGACAGCGGTATATTATGTCTGCATTTTTGAAGACTAAATGCACATGGCATGATATGTAATATGAGATTAACTATATAATACTGGTGTAAATACACCATAGTTTCCCATAAATTTAACTACATAAGTAGTGTAATGGTATCATTTGATTATATCTCATATTGTGACTACCTTCACAATGAGATACCAGGTATTGCACTACTTCGAATAAATAACACTTCTCCAGTAGAGGAGACTACTGTTATTTATTCTCAGTGGGCACCACCACCCAGATGCATTTCGGAGCTTGTTGGCTCACTCATTGGTTAGCAGGCAGGTACCCTGATAATACAGACATGCCATCATAGTTGCAAAGTTAATTCCACAATATGAGAGAGATGCAAAATGGTGAAGATAATGACAATATTTTTGAAGACTAAATGCACAAGGCAATAATATGTTATGGGTTGAGATTAATTATATAATATTGGTGTAAATACACTACAGTTTATCCATAAATTTAACTACATAAGTAGTGTAATGGCATCGTTTGATTATATCACATATTGTGGCTACCTTCACAATGAGATACCAGTATTGCACTACTTTGAATAAATAACACTTCTCTATTAGAGAAGACTACTGTTATTTATTCTCAGTGGGCAGTACCACCCAGATGCATTTCGGAGCTTGTTGGCTCACTCATTGGTGGACGGGCAGGTACCCTGATAATGCAGGATTTAACTTTGCAAGTACCCTGATAATACAGACATGCCTTCCATGATGGCATGTCTGCATTATCAAGGTACCCGCCCGCCCACTGATGAGTGAGCCAACAAGCTCCAAAACGCGTCTGGGTGGCAGTGCCCACTGAGAATAAATAACAGTAGTCTCCTCTAATAGAGAAGCATTATTTATTCGAAGTAGTGCAATACCTGGTATCTTGTTGTGGTAGACACAATATGAGATATAATCAAATGATGTCGTTACACTAATGTAGTTAAATTTATGAGTAAACTATTGTGTATTTACACCAATATTATATAGTTAATCTCAACCCATAACATATTATGCTTTGTGCATTTAGTCTTCAAAAATATTATCATTATCTTCACCATTTGGCATCTCTCATTTTATGGAATTAACTTCACAACCTTGATGGCATGTCTGCATTATCAGGGTACCTGGCCACCCACCGATGAGTGTGCCAATAAGCTCTGAAACATGTCTGGGTAGCGGCGCCCACTGAATAAATAACAGTAGTCTCCTCTACTAGAGAAGCATTATTTATTCAAAGTAGTGCTGTTTTTGTTGTTATTTGGCTTTTAGGAGCATTAGCAACTAAGGCCATATTGCTCCGGGGATATCTGGTGGTCATTCACTGACCTTTCCTCATCCTCCGTATTTGGTGGTCACAGGCTCGAACCACGGTCTAATCAAGAAGCGTGTGCTATGCACTGCTGCTCCTGTCCACATCGCTACGGATCAAAGTAATGCAATACCTGGTATCTCATTGTGAAGGTAGCCACAATATAAGATATAATGAAATGATGTTGTTACACTACTTATGTAGTTAAATTTATGGGTAAACTATGGTGTATTTACACCAAAATTATATAATTATGTCTGTATGTATGTAGAATCTCCAACAGCAAATCATTCAATGCATTCCACATTAGGAGGGGGGAAAAAAAGGTATGGACCTATATATCTTTGGTTGGTTTGCCTGCTTTGAAGGACGTAAAACATCACCTTCTGAAAAAAGAAAAAAAAAAAAACACCATGCAATTCTCATACAAGAATGAATGACTCAGGCATAGTGAAAAAAGCATTCAGGACGAAAAAAAGCATATGAAAGTTCCTTGCTTTAAGATAGAATCTGAACTCAGGCCCTTTCCACACACTGTGGAAGGAGAGCTATTATGGGCACAGAGAGAAGACTCTCAACAATAAAGTCCAAATCAAGAGCACCAGAATGCCATCATCAAATTTGGTAGCATGGAGATTACTGTATCATAATTAATGCAACATATCAAGACTTTATCAAGAAAAAGGGGGGGGGGGGAATGTTGAAATTGGCAGTGTAATTTCAAATTCATATCATTTGAAAACAATGGACTGAATCTCTGCAGAAGGCCACTTTGGCAGGTAATTATTACAGTGTATGCTGCTTGAATGTAAACTTCATGAGATCCAGGTGACTGTTACTCCTTAAGATTTAGTTTGTACCCCCTGATCCTTGTCTCACTTACCAGCAAGAACCCAGATGGATCCTCTCTAGTTTCCAAACTTATTATTAGTACCCATTACCAATGTTGTCTTCTCTGAACCCTCTCTAGAAGTACTGTTCTCCTTCAGGTTTAGATTTTTAAACGCAGATTTACACATCTGAATACAATATTTCAAAACACTGCATCAGTTCTTTCTCTTTCTTTCTTTTTTTACTGTTCTGGGGTGAACATACACAGATAAACTGTACTTAGTCACTCGAGAAGTAAAATACAAGAAAGATGAGACAAGTTAGGCAGGTTACATATTCGTAGTAAAAATATTTAGATTAATATATTAAAATACAAGAAGAAAAGAACAGAATATTATACTACTAGAAGCAGAATATTATAGATATTTCTATAGATATTTCAGAATATTTCTAGGTGGTAGATGACTCTCATCAACCGGTGCAATACCACCACACTTTGCTTATTGCAGGCTTGAAGTGGGGGAACCCATGTTTAGTCTCTAGAGCTAAGTTCCGGTCAACACTTCCCTATCTCTTCCATCATGCAGTATGATTGATGACTTTTGAGGTTATGATGAACATCGTGGCGAGATCCAATATTCCTTCCATTTCGAGGGTATAGCTCTAAAATGGTGTTCGCAGGCCGGCTGCTAGTCAGTACACTGGACCAAACCTATTGGTAACTCTCTAGGAGGCTTCCGGATCAACTAATGTATAATCTTGCTACTTCTACTCTGCCAGATAAGTGACTGAAGGGAGCCCGAGTATTGTGTATGCGGGGAGCATTGTCGAGGTCACGTTATGTCAAGGATCTGGGTATATTCTTACCATGCATATGCCATATCCAAAAATTTCATTACTTCATACAGCATGTCCCACCCACTTTTTCTTACTATTGAATACACCATGAATGGTCAAACTAATAGAGCAAGCTTATCTGCGAAAAGATCTAAACCTCCCAAGCACTTCCTAATTCATTTCACAAATATACGTGGTGTCAATTCTAATCTCAACAATGTCCATTTCCACTTGCAGTCTGCCAAACCTCATGTACTTTTTCTGATAGAATCTCAGTTATCGGCTGAATCAACTACTGCTCATCTCAGATGCCCAAATTATTCGCTGTATTGCTTTCGCCTCAAAGGTGCATATGTCCATTCTGATATTCCCTGTCAGAGACTTGCAATTTGGAATCTCCTCTCTTTGATCTTCTCTGGCTTAAAATCTCTCTACCTCATTGTGTCAAATTCATCTGTTGTCGGTACTGTTCTCCCAACTCCACTAATCACTTGCAGCTCTTTGACTTCCTCTCTTTGCAACTTGACTTTCTCCAGTCCAACTTTCCTAACAGTGAGGTAATTTTCCTTGGTGATTTTAATGTTCACAACTCCAGCTGGCTTCCGTTTTCTAGTCACACCGACCCAGCTGGTCGAGATGCTGTGGCTTTTGCAATTACTAATGACCTTGCACAGATTGTTCATTTACCTACAAGAATACTGCACAATCCTAATCATACAACACGCTTGATCTTTTTCTCAAAAACAACCCTTCTAAGTATATGGTCGCAGTGAGAGGTCCTTTAGGAACTTCAGATCAAAACTTGGTGATTGTCTCTTCTCCAATGGAGCCTTTATCTCATGGCTATTCCCAACCTCATGTTTTTTGGCATTACAAGAATGCAAAATGGGATGACCTGCGAGATTTCTTTTCTTCTTTTCCTTGGTCGGATTACTGTTTCAAAACTTCTGATGTCAACGTTTGCTCAGATCGTGTCAGTGAAATTATTCTTGCAGGAATGGGATCCATTATCCCATACTCCACTTTAAAATCTCGTCCTTTATCTAAACCTTGGTTTTCCAATAAATGTGCTAAGGCTGTTCAAGAGAAGAATGGTGCATATCGTAATTGGCTTGTTTCTAATTCTTCAGTTTCATTTTCTGCCTACACTAAAGCTCGCAACAATTGTAAAGCACTTATCAGTCCAAACTAGAGTTTGAACAGGCTAAGAGTAGAAAACTTGCTTCTTGCCCTAATGGTAGCCGAGCATTCTGGTCTCTTGCCAAAGCTATTGGCTGCAACTTGTGCCCATCTCTGCACCCACCTCTGTTCAAACCAGATGGTTCTGTTGTCATTTCAGACAAGGATAAAGCTGATCTGGTAGCATTCCATTTTTCTTCCAACTTATGTATTAATGATCTTGGTAAAACACCTCCCACCATGCTCCATTCAATGCCTCCTGTGGTCTTCCGTCAAAAGGATGTCAGAAGGATTCTGACGAATCTTGATGCTAAGAAAGCTCCAGGTCCCGATGGTATTTCTCCACTTATTCTCAAAACCTGTGCTCCCGAACTTACTCCTATTATTTGCCGCCTTTTTTCACTTTCCTATACCAAAGGTGTTTTTCCTTGTGCTTGGAAATTTGCTCATATCCAGCCAGTTCCTAAAAAGGGTGACAAATCCCTCCCATCCAATTATCATTCCATTGCAATTACTTCTACTCTTTCTAAAGTAATGGAGAAATCAATTACCTGTCAACTCTTAAACGACCTAGAAACCTTCCGTCTAATCAACGATCGATCCACTGGTGATAATCTGGCTCATGTTAACCATTTATGGACTAATTCAATGGAAAGGTTCGGTGAAACACAAGTAGTTGCTCTAGACATCTCAAAGGCTTTCGATCGTGTTTGGCATAAAAGGTCTTCTAAACAAGATTCCATTTTATGGTTTGCCAACTGTTTTTTATTGTAATTGGTTATCCAGTTTTCTCTCTGATCTTTCAATGAGGGTGATGGTAGATGGCTCTCTGTCTTCTAACTTCTCCACTAATGCTGGTGTCCCCCAAGGTTCAGTTCTTTCCCCCACTCTTTTCCTCTTGTATATTAATGACCTTCTTCCATTGACTGGAAATCCTATCCATAGTTTTGCCGATGATAGCACATTGCATTCTACTTTCCATTTTCAGAAACCCTGCCCTGCTCAATCAGCTTCATCTTCTCAAACATCTGCTACCAATTCTTTAAATGCTGATCTTCAGGTAATTCTCCAGTGGGGCATAGACAACTTAATTGATTTCAACCCTTCTAAATCTCAGTCTTGTCTTATATCTCGCAAAAAAGATTCTTCTGCTCCTATGCTTATCTTTAGTGACACTTCGATTTCTAGGCAAAATGATATATCTCTTATGGGGATTACCCTGACTTCTAATTTCTCTTGGTACAAGCACATTACAAATACTGCTTCCCCTGCATCTAAAAAACTTAGTTTTCTCTTTCGCTCTCTGCGTTACTTTTCTTCCAAACAGCTGCTCACTCTGTATAAATCGCAAATCCGCCCTGCCATGGAATATTGTTCCCACATCTGGGGCGGTGCCCCCAAAACCTCTCTCAGGCTTCTTGATTCCATTCAGAAGAGGGCAGTTAGGTTAATTAATGATTCATCATTAACAAAATCTCTCCACTTGTCTCATTGACATACTGCTTCTGCTGCATGCCTCTTCTACAGATACTTCCATGGGCACTGTTCTTCTGAATTGGCTTCTATAATTCCCGCTCTCTCTCTCTCTCTCTCTCTTTCAAAACAATCCAAACACATGCCGCCACCAGCCAACATCCGTTTACTGTCCAACTTCAAACTCACAGAACCAACTTTTCATCTTCTTGTTTATTCATTCAACTGCCGTTTTCTGGAACAACCTTCCTTCATATGTATTTCCTGAAAATTACAGTTTACAGAAGTTCAAGTCCAATGTCAACAAATATCTTGATTCGTCTTCTCAACCTCCAACCCAAGCACATTACTAAGTACTATAGGTTCTAATACCTCTCGGTATGTGAAGGGGTTCACATAAAAAAAAAAAATATATATATATATATATATAACATATAATATTCTGTTATTTCAACAATAAAGCAGCTAAATATAACACATTTAGCCACTTTATTGACTAATTGTTATATTAAATTATTTTCTATAAGTAGCTTATAGACCTAGTCAAGATTCTTGGTTTATTCTGAATTGAGACAGCGAGATTTGGAAGTTAATTAATACTTAAGTGTCTGTAGATTTACCGTTCGTATCTTGCCGCCATTGTTATATGATACAACGTTATATCCTGAACTAGATAGCATTAGCTTAGTATAGTATATAATATTATCACTTAATCAGTAAAATTTATTAATCTTGTTAACCTTCATTGTCGATTAAATTGTACTTTTTAACTAAATACATATAACGACTTAGATTTTACAAATGTAACATAATTAATTAATACATAACTTGATACGGAAGTTATATAATGAAACTCGAAGATAATATTCGATACTGAAAAAAAAAAAATATATATATATAGTGTTACAACTGTGATGGGATACAAGTTTGGGGTTATAATTTTGTACTGAAATTGAAATTTTATAGAAATTGAATCGAAATCATGACTCAGACCAGGGCAGCAAAGCAAAAGGCTCAGGCCAAATGGAGTGTGTGGCTCAGGGGAGACTGGGGGGGGGGGGGCAGTTACCCTCTGAATCACAGCCATTTAAAATGCACTGCTTGCTTGATGTTTGTCGAGCAATCAGGTATGGGACATGATATTGCCAATGGGGATGTTTTTGTGTGTGTGTGTGTGTGTGCGCGCGTGCGCGATGTAAGGAAATGAGGCAACAACTCAGCGTTGTTACGGGACTATATGAGAGCTTGCAGCACGCCCTCGAAGGATCTAAATTGAGGATCCCATCAAGCTCTCAGCTGCCCACATCAATACCAGAGCTTACACTTGATTGTCACGCAACGCAGCACCAACCCCTAAGGCAGAATGTGCTGGTCCCACAGGAACTAGTAGTAGTTGTTGTTTTTATTTGGTTTTTAGGAGAATTAGCAACTAAGGCCATATTGCTCCGGGGATATATACAGTGGTCATTCCCTGACATTTCCACATCCTCCATATTTGGTGGTTGCGGGCTGGAATCCCGGTCTAATCAAGAAGCGTGTGCTATGCACTGCTACTCCTGCCCACATGGCTACGGAGGCACCTAGTAGTTGTTGGTGATTCTATTGTCAGGGAAACGGGGAACATGCTATGTAAAAGGGATAGGTGGAGCAGGCCCAGGGTATCACATCTGGCAGAATTGCAGACACTTTCAAATTCAACCCTAATTGACGGCTTTTTTTCAACAGTGACCTGCACTTGTTGTCATCAACATTTCCCAGGGGCAAAGGTTGATGACGTTGTACAGCGAATATCATCTTTTAAGGGCACAAAAGGTGATATTGTTGTACACGTTGACACTAACAATATTAAGAGTAGGAGACCGGCAGAATTACTTAACAAGTACAAGACAATGCTGAAAAAAAGCTGTGAGTTAGGGTTGAATTTGAAAGTGTCTGCAATTCTGCCCAGACACGATAGGAGGGAGTATATGATGAGAGTCTTGCCGATCGATTCGGCCTTGGAGAGATTGTGCAAGGCTCAAGGGGTAGAATTTTTCTCAGCCTGGTCTTTACTTGTTAACAGGAGAGACTGTTTCTACAGGGATAGGATATACTTAAATAGAAAGGGTTCAAGAATATTTGCTGATGCTATCGAAGCAATGTTAGGTGGGTCGGAAAACTGCTAGATTGGGGGGATACAAGGACTAATAGATTAACAGTAGCCACTGGCAGAGGTGAAAGAGATTCTTGCACTGCTTCTATTGGAATGAGCAGCAGCCTGGAAAACACGATGCAGGGTATTTCAGATACTGCTGGGAGTTATTGCAGTACAAGTAAACACATGGGTTGTGTTAGGGTAGCTAAGAATAGGAATAGGTGCATGTATACTTGCGTGTACACCAATGCTAGGAGTTTGGTAAATAAATTTGATGAATTTGAGGTATTGCTCAAAACATCAAAGGCAGATATTGTTGGATATCAGAGAAGTGGTGTCACACTGATATACAGAATGCAGAACTGCAATTTGGGGAGTACAATGTGTACAGAAAGGAAAGACAGGATAGGAAGGGAGGAGGGGTTCTGCTGTTAGTTAAGAAACACATAAAATCCAAGAAAGTGAAGTCAGTCGACATCGCTGGACAGTGCAGTGTCGAGTCAGTTTGGTGTGACATAAGCATTGGGAGATCAAAATTGAAGTGTGTTATAGGCCTGATGACTGATGAGTATAATAAAAAAGTGTACAGGGAAATAGAGTGAACCAGCAAATCAGAGAATCTTATAATGGGGGATTTTAATTTCCCAGATATTGACACTGGAATTTGTGGGTTGGTCACTCACACATGGATTTATTGGATGATTGTTTTCTACATCAGCATGTTCAGGAGGCAACTAGAGGGAGTAATACTCTTCATCTGATTATCAGTAGTGATTCTTCATGAATTAAGAATTTGCAGATAAAGGAACCACTAGGTGGCAGTGATCACAGTGTGCTGAAGTGAGATTTACTCAAAGAGATAACTACCATCAGGGGTAAAGGGAAGGGTTTTTGCTTTCATAAAGGTAACTACGGTGGTCTGAGACAGTATTTAAATTCTATACAGTGGGACCAACTGATGATGTTACCAACAGCAAATTCAAAATGTGAAGCATTCAAAGAATTTATCTTGGAAGCTACTAGGCTTTACATACCAACTAAGAAATATTGTTCAAGGTTTAGGCCTAAATGAACTAATGAGACATATTTAGTTATTTAGTTATTTGGTTTTTAGGAGCATTAGCAACTAAGGCCATATTGCTCCGGGATATGCGGTGGTCATTCCCTGACCTTTCCGCATCCTCCTCCTCCGTATTTGGTAGTGACGAGCTCGAACTCCGGTCTAATGAGACATATGGCAGAGAAGAAAAATGCATGGGATACATATAAATTAATGGGTGACATGGAAGCCTATGAGAGATATAAGCTGGCCTGTAACCAAGTCACAAAGGAGATTAAGCAGGCAAAGGCAGATTATGAGAAATCTTTGGCAAAGGATGCAAAGAAAAACAACAAAGAGTTCTTTACCTATGTAAACTCTAGAAGGAAAGGGATGAATCAGATTGGACCACTGGATATTGATGATCCTGCTCAGGTGGCTAACAAACTAAATGAGTATTTGCATCTACATTCACCCATGAGGAGTTATTCAGGGAAGAGAATGCAAGAGGTGAGTTAAAATCTGGCAGTAAGCTGGATGATTTTTAATAACTGAGAGGAAAGTGGAGGAGAAATTGTTGAAGATAAACATAAAAAATGCACCTGGGGTGGTGGGTTCTATCCAGTTATATTAAAGGAGGCAGCAAAGGAAGTAAGCAAACCCTTAGCCATAATTATGAAGCTTCTTTGGACTCAGGGGAGGTACCCATAGACTGGAGATGTGCAAATGTGACCCCAATTCACAAAGGAGGATCAAAGGGCGACACAAGTAATTATAGACCTGTTAGTTTAACTTTTGTTCCAGGAAAATTAATGGAGGCACTGGTTAAAGAAGCACTGCAGGATCATCTAGACAAGACTTCAGTTATAGCTTGAACATAGCATGGTTTTGTTAAGGGAAAGTCTTGCCTGACCAATTTGATTGGATACTATGATGTGGTCACAAAGGAACTATGTGCAGGGAATAACTCAGATATTAGTATTAGTAATGGCCACATGATGCAGGAAAGCCTATGGCTTATGCTGCATCAGCCAAAAAAAATAAAACAATGAAAAAAAAAAATAAAACTAATAATTAATAAAAGAAAAGGAAATCAAACCTATCGTCCTATGCATTACCCTCACCCAAAGGTACTAACCAGATGACCTTTGAATTTTCCCAAACTGTCAGCCTCTACCACCCATGTAGGCAACTTATTCCAGTAATTTATAACTCGCTGGCTAAAATAAAACTTCCTGCAGTCCAATCTAAACATCTCCCCCGTAACTTGAATTTATGTCCCCTAGTTCTGGCATCATTTATAATCTTGAAAATTTCGTCCTCATTCGTTTTACTGATGACTCTCAGAGCCTTAAACACCTCAATCAAATCTCCTCTAAGGTGTCTAGTTTCCAAACTCTGCAACCCACATATTCGATGTCTTTCTTCGTAAGGACGCTCTTTTGTCGATCTCACCAGGCAAGTTACCCGTCTTTGCACCCTTTTCAAGAAGCTCAATGTCTTTCTTTAGGTGTGGTCTCCATACTTGAACACAGTATTCCAAGTGTGGTCTAACAAAAGGCCTTATATAATGGGATTTTCACGTCCCTATCTCTACTTGCAAAAGTTTGATAGATCATCGATAGGACACCATAGGCCTTCCTTGCAACCTGTCTACAATGCTCAGAGAATTTCATGTCTGACCATATCGTAACACCCAAGTCCCTTTCCTCCAGTACTGGGTTTAATTGAACTCCACCAAGTGAATAAGTTATTTTGGGATTACTGTTTCCCAGGTAATGGAAGTTTGAATGGAAACTTTTTTGAAACTTATATACATCGGCAAAACAAAAAAAAAAATTCCACAACACCTATCCATCCCCTTCAATAATTTGTCTAGTTCTGACTGAATTTATTTAAACCATCCACTTCCACAACAACAACTGGAAATTTGTTCCAACAATCAATCACCTGTTGGCTATAGCCAAACATTTGCACATCTATCTTGCAACCAACCTTCCTCAATTTGAATTTATGTCCCCTCATATTTCTAGCCTAAGAAAGAGGAAGAATGCCATCGGCATGGAGTCTACTTAATCCATTCAAAGCCTTAGACACCTCAATCAGATCACCTCACAGGTGGCTAGTCTCCAGACATTGCAATTTGCAAAACTGTGCTTCCTTGGTAAGCATCTAGATTCACACATGAGAAATTTTTTAGGGATGGGAATGCCAGAAGTATAACATATTACAGGGAGATAAATTATATTGTGATAACTAGGAGGAAAGTGGAATTGAAACTGCTGAAATTAAATGCAAATAAGGGCACCTGGGGTGGAAGGGATCTGATCTATCTAATTATATAAGGAGAGGCAGCAAAAGAGGTAAGCAAATTTAGCATTCATTCAGGGGAGGTTCCAGGGAACTGCCAATCCAAAAATGGGGAACAAAGGGTAACATGAGTAATTACAGAACTGTAAGCTATAAATAATGGTCACTGGTTGAGAAGTAATGCAGGATCATCTCGACAGGAGTTTAGTTACACCGATGAGCCAAAACATTATGACCAGTGAGTCGTTATGCAAATAGAAGCAACTGCAGGTGAACTATGGCATGTGTGCAGGCCGGGACATGGTATAAAAAACACCCGATACTGAGCTCTGTTAACCAGTATTACTCTTGTTCTTCAGACGGGAAAGGTAGCAGACTTAAGCAAGTCTGCTACCTTTCCCATCTAAAGGGTAGCAGACTTAAGCGAGTTTGACAAAGGCCAAATTGTAATGGCCAGATGACTGGGTCAGAGCATAACTGAAACGGCACAGATAGTGAATGCTCATGGTCAGCTGTGGTTAATACTTACCGAAAGTGGTCTGGGGAGCTGGACCACTTTCCCCACAAACCGCCGGCGAGGTGTTGGACAACCATGGCTCATCAATGCTCGAGGTGAGCGAAGACTCTCCCGCATGGTATGTGGCAACAGAAGGGCGACTTCTTTTGTGGTGCAATTCGCCAGTAATTGGAATGCTGGTGATGGAAGTAATGTGTCAAAACACACAGTACACCAAACCCTGCTGAAAATGGGGCTGCACAGCTGCAGGCTGCTCTGAGTGCCCATGATAACCACGGTTCGCCGGCGACAGCACCTACAATGGGCACACGAGCATCAAAACTGGACCTTGAGTGATTGGAAAAAGGTCGTCTGGTCCAATGAATCAGGTTTCCTGTTGCACCATGTGAATGGCCGGGTACATGTGCATCGTTTACCTGGGGAAGTGATGACGTCTGGATGCACCGTGGGACAAAAACAAGCCAGTGGCGGCGGTGTGATGCTTTAGGCAATGTTCTGCTGGGATATCCTGGGTCCAGTCATCCATGTGCCAGGCACTCTGACGAATACCACCTACCTAAACATTCATTCCCAATATGGCAGCCATTCAGCGTGGACACGTTATTTCCAGCTACTGATTTTGTGTCTATATATGTTTTATAAGTGCTTTCTGTTTCAGGTAAAGTGTTGTTATTGTTGTTGTTGTTTTGGTTTTTAGGAGCATTAGCAACTAAGGCCACATTGCTCCGGGATATGCGGTGGTCATTCCCTGACCTTTCCGCATCTTCCGTATTTGGTGGTGACGGGCTTGAACCCGTCTAATCAAGAAGCATGTGACACGCACTACTGCTCCTTCCCACCTGGCTACGGAGGCACCCCAGGTAAAGTGTATCAAGTGTTAAAGAAACATTAGCGGATTCCTTAGGTGAGACTATTTTTACATCTACTGGGTTATTTAGCAGAATACAAGCATTTTTTACCTGTTCCCTTTGTTGGCAGACAGGTCACCATGCCACTGACAACAAGGAAATAGGGAGGGTGACCAAATATTCCCGGTCAACATGTTCGGATCCTGCATTTGACTTGGGAGGGAGTTCCACCTGAGTGACTTTGGATGTGATACTGTCCCAACATTTTGAGACTGAATGTGATAAAAAAATTGACTATTTTGAACTATTTTGTGAAGAAATCATGACTATCGAGTTCCCCCCCCCTCTACCATAGACTTGCAATAGACAAGCTACTGTACTGACCCGTACTGTGGAATGTGTAGTATTCCCCTCCAGCGCAGGGATTAGTCATCTGACATTTATTAGCTGTGACCTTGATTGCAGTTCACTATCCGTGAAGCGAATGTCCACAGGCATTGTACAGAAAGTAACAGTATCCTTCTGGGCCGACCTTGGAACAACCTTTCCCCCCACTATTTTTGGAGGGGAACAATCCAAAAACTTTTTTGCTCTGCTGGAAGGCTAATAATTGCACTACAAACACCTAGCTAGTGTCATTCGATGTCCCTTTCATTCCTCTCTTGAATGAAACAATACGGACTCGGTTATCCGAAGTGAACCCGATAATACAAAAATGATGGAAAAGGAAGAGATATCAGGAAATTCTGGAGCACCTATTTCCCACACAGCTCACAGTGATGACCCGGTCATAGTGGACTGCTACGAGGACTCTGAATCCACGTAATCTGGAACTTCTGCCTCCAAGAGGAAGTACAAGAAATATGTTGTACGGAACACTGATAGGAAGACTCGCTCCCAAAGTGAAAACAAGGAATCCACAGAGCAAACTGCCACCCAAAATGACAAAACCTCAGGAAAGCCATGGGATAAACTACAAGAGACCCCTATGGACCCAGCTCTCCCGGAAGGAACTGTTCTGGAGCAGTCCCTTGCTTTGCGAACTGCCCTGGAGAGCCTCTTTAAGGAGCCAACCAACAGGATTGCAGTTGTTCTCCGCGCAGAGATCGTCTCCATTTGGATGAAAATGGAGACCATCCTGGTACAAACCCAGCTAGAGAAGGAAATTGCTACAGCAAAATTGGAGGTCCTCCAAAACAGTGGGGCAAACCACATGCTACAGCGCGCTCCCACTTATTTACAGGTGCTGAGGAACAACATCAACGCTACAAATGGAAACCGTCCTGCAGGTCAGGCTGGAATAGCCCCCAAGAAAACCCCGATCACCAAACCACACCTAGTAATATTGAAACCAACGTCAAACGAAGTCCACAAAATGAGTGATGAAGTCAAACAAACAATAATCGAAAAGCTTAAGGATGACTTCAAACACATGAAGATTAGATCTGTCAGAAAGACAAGAAACATTGGAGTTATAATACAGACTGACACAGGAAGATCTACATGGAATACTACAAAATCCCACAATACCCTCCTTAGGCCTCATAGCTGAACCTCCTAAAGAAAAAGGGCCAAGCATACTAATATTAGGTATTGACAAAGACGTGACCCCAAAAGAACTTCTTCGGGAGATCTATATCAAAAACTACCATCAGCTACCCACCGGCAATGAGCCACGACAACATATCACACCGAGGTATAAAACGAAGCCCAGAAATCGAAATTCTGCTAACTGGATCACTGAACTGTCTCCGGCTGCTTGGAGAATCCTGAGCCAACTGTCCAGAATCTATGTAAACTGGGGCAGCCACCATTTCAGAGAGCATGTGGCTCTTCCCAAATGCTTCCGGTGTTGTCACTTTGGCCACACAACTCACACCTGCAAGTAGTCGCAACCCACTTGTGCTCATTGTGCCAACACTGGGCATGAATATAACAATTGCCCAAAAAAGGGGGGAACCCCGGTTTGTGCAAACTGTAGGGCAATGAAGTTACCATCGGATCATTCCATCAGGGACAGTAAATGGCTTGTCTACATTAAAGCAAAGGGTGCGCAACAATTGAGAATCAATTATGGAGAGTAATAACAACTACTATAACATGTCAAAAGTGAAGATAGCACGACACAATGCGATCAACGCTCCAAGGCGGTCATAGCACAGCTAGTTAAGAAAGCTAAAGAAGAGAAGCTAGACCTACTTTTTCTACAAGAGCCCTATACACATAAATATCAAGTTAGAGGGTACCCACTACAGTTTAAAATTGTCCAAGTGGATGGTGAAACTCCTTGGGCTGCCATCGCTGTTTGTAATCCTGGCCTCACTGTAACTAAGATAACAGACCTGTGCACAACCTGGGCAGTCTGTGCCCATATAGCATCATCCCTAGGGGAATTTTATGCAGTGTCCATCTACGCCCAATCAGGAGAAGACATACTCCCTACAATACAATATCTTCAGAATCTGCAGCAACAACTACCAAATGCCAAACTTATATTAGGCCTTGATGCAAACTGGATCACCTGCCTGGCACAGTGAGACACCAGAACGGAGAGGAACAAACAAAGGCCAGCGCCTAGAGGAGTACATATCAAGCAGTGACCTATCCATTCTAAACAGACCAAACCAGCCCCACACCTTCTCGAGCATTATGTGGGAAGCTAATATCGACCTAACCCTTGCAAGTCATTCCATAGCAGGACACCTCTCTCCTTGGGAGGTACAACGACACTGAACCACTTCAGATCACAGAGTGTTAACTTACAACCTCCACCGATCACTCCAAACGCAACATGTCACACGACTTTTATTACCAAGATACGCCATATCAAAGGCGGATTGGAAACTTTTTAAGCAGCTGCTGACGGAGAAAGCAGAATACTTCCACCCCACTGAATTCAACCTAGACCGGCATCAGCGAGAGGTAACAAAACTAATCATAGAAGTGGCAGATTATAGCCATCAAGATGCCGCCGTCCCTCGAAGCCGTTCCTTGGCGGTCGCCAGAGCTCACAGATCTCCGGAAAAGGGTAAATAGTGGCCATAAGGCATTTCAGAGGAAGCGTAGATCCTGGCCACAGGCAGAGGTCGATGTACTACGGCAACAGTACCGTGAGGTCAGAAATGACTACACAGCTAAAATAAAGAAAAAAAGAAAGCCTCGTGGGAAAACCTAGTAAATACAGAAGGAAATGCTAACCCCTGGGGAGTGGTGTATCGGGTCACCACAAACAAACTCCCCAGAGGGGAAGTCGTAACGGCAAACGAGACAGTTCAGGGAACCTAGACCAGAACATGGAAATCCTCTATAGACAATATCTTGGACCATATCTTCCTTCCTTCCAGCAACCGAGCCTCAAATCCAGGAACAAAGAAAACTATGTGAGGACAATAACTCATACATAACCACAGCTGTTGAACCTGCCTTCTCACCAATGGAGCTCAGCATAGTGGCAGCGAGGATGAAAAATAGAAAGACCCCTGGTATAGATCAAATTGAACCCAAGATGCTCAAGGTGGTAGTAGAAACTATACTGAACACAATATTGGGAATCCTCAACCGATGTCTCTCGGCGGGCCACTTCCTGGCCTCATGGAAAACGGCACAAATAAAACTCATTTTAAAAAACCCGATGAAACCACAAGGAATGCCAGGGTCGTATAGGCCAATCGCCTTGCTGTCAATCTTCAGCAAGCTCTTCGAGTGCCTTCTCTACCAAAGAATCGAGAACCACTTCCAAGAATCAAACCTCCTGTCGCCT
Source organism: Mastigoproctus giganteus (assembly GCF_048544385.1). Lineage (NCBI taxonomy): Eukaryota > Metazoa > Arthropoda > Arachnida > Uropygi > Thelyphonidae > Mastigoproctus > Mastigoproctus giganteus. The sequence goes on along the minus strand of NC_143583.1, from coordinate 123,153,721 downwards.
AATCAATATGGCTTTAGGAAGGGGGGGCTTGGCTGTAGAGGCTCTGGAAAATATTATTGAAACAGCTAAAAACTGCAACACAAAATACTTCCTCCTAATATCGATTGACTCCGCAGTAGCCTTTGATTCTCTCTGGTGGCCTGCTGTTCTGGCCAGGCTTCAAAAGGCTCATATCACAGAAGACTTATATTGATGCCTCAAATCCTATCTTGAAAACAGGCGAATCACTGTTACCACTCCATACGCCTCTGTTTCTAGGCCGGTCCACAGGGACCGGCCTAGAAACAGAGGCCTAAGGACAGAACCTCAGGGTTCTGTCCTTAGGCCGTTCTTGTGGACCTGGTCCTAGACGAGTTCCTTAATTTGGATATTCCAAATGTTAAAACCCAGGCATATGCGGATGACCTGGTTCTGATGCTGCAGGCTGACAGCCGGGCACGACTGGAGACCATAGAAAACCGGGCCACTAGCGACTTGCAAAATTGGGCTAGTGCAAACCTCCTTACTATCTCCTCACACAAAACAAGTTCAATACTTCTCAAAGGATTCCTTGAACCTAGAAGACCACCGCAGATTAAGATAAATGGGAAAACCATAAAGTTGCTAACAGAAATAAAATACCTTGGAGTAATACTTGACAGAAACCTTAGCTTCACACCACATCTCTGCTACCTGAGAACAAAAATAAGAAGATATGCGAGCCTACTGGTCAGAGTCACTAGGAAAGACTGGGGCCTGAAGAAGAGGGCCCTTGGCATCCTCTATAAGGCATTCTTTATCCCAGCGCTAGCCTATGCAGATGGGGCCTGGTACACAAAGACTAGCACAGCTGTCAACAAGAAAAAACTGGAGATGACACACCGATCGATATTACTCATAATGACAAGAGCTTGCTGCACTGTAAGCACCCACGCGCTCCAGGTCCTGGCGAGATGCCTTCCCCCTGGACTTGGAGATTGCATGCTGGGGGTTGCTATACCAACATTCCAAATGAAAAATAGTCTCTCATATAGGATTCACCACAGACCCAACAAACTCCAAAACCGTGGAAAACAGACGGATTTTGCAACACGTGAAATCACTATGGCAAAATCGCTGGAAAGACAAAAAATCACTAACAAAGGCTCCATTACTAAGAAGTTTATACCGGATGTCGGACAAGTTTATCCACTCTCCCCAGCCTGGTTTTCGCCCGGACTCCAAACCACCTACCTATTGACCGAACATGGCTCATTTAGAAAGAGGCTATATGACTTTGGAATCTCAGCTACTCCGCGGTGCTCCTGTGGACAGGAGGAGTCCTGGGAGCACCTGATCTACGAGTGTAACCAATACGAGGACCTCAGATGTCAACTATACACCAAGATTCACTCGCTTCTTCGAAACCAGTAGGACATCGTTCTACAAGAGGAAGAGACCTACAATGCATTCACACTTTTTGCGCAAAATCTGTTCACAAGACAACGGACCCTCCCCTCCCTTTGAGTGGAGATATCCCAAAAGTTCACAAATCCATGAATAGGACAATCTTGATCACGAGACAACAGCCATCCCTCAATGGCCCAGAGTAATGGAAACAGAACTAAGACTCTGACTCAACTTGTTCAAAGACACCACAGAAAACCAGAAGAAAGAACCCCATCTTGCCCTGTTGGGCACCTGGACTAAAGGACATGCAAGGTTGTCATATGATTCAACATACACTGTTTCTCTCTCTCTTGAACGGTGCTTTCTTTCCCTTCCCATGGGGAGAGGGGGCTTTGTCCCCACTCCTTCCCTTCCCCAAATCTCTTCCCTCTGGTGGAGCACGGGCCTGCACCACTGCAATCACGGGGCCATCCTCTCTATCGGCCCCTTACCTCCTTTTCTTCCCTCCAGTCTTCAGCCTTCACACCCCCTTTACTGTTGACTTTCACAGTGTTTTCAGCCTCACGCATCCAAATTTAACTACATCAAAATTTCCTGCCCGACCTGACCCATTTAGGCATATAGAAAATATTATTTCAGCGTATAGCCCTTTGCAAGCTTCTATATTATTCTAACAAACGCTAATAACTAACCTCAAGCAGCACTTTTTTTTTTTTTTTTATGTTCTAGCCACTGAAATCCCAGGAAAGTAGGTGGCAGGACCCGCCAGAGTACTATATAGGTAACACCCGGCCGGCCTCCCTGTGGCGAGGTATGGTAATGTCGGGTTCCATTAGGGGCCCGGCAGTTAACAGGCCGGATGAACAAGGGCACAACATGCTACATACCACATGACCCATATACTTTTAAATCCCTGGCTTGTCCGATACAGTGTACATATGCGGAGATGGGAGAAATCCCAGGAGCCGTTAGACCCAAATATACCTATACCTAAACATTCGCTCCACAAACACTCCACAAGGCCACGTGACCACCACCTGGCAGAATTCGATTTCAAACATACTTGATCACTCTTTCAAACAGCCACCAGATGACAACTCTCCAGAACAACAGCAGCTTTGCCTCGACAATAACAACTATAACTCAACACTCGTGGAAGAGCCTTTCACCGCCAAGGATCTCTCGACGGCCGTTGAGAGACTGAGAAATAACAAATCACCAGGCCTGGACATGCTCAAGCCCGAAATAATTAAATAAGTTGCCAAATTCGCTCCTGAAACACTGCTAAACCTCTTCAACCATTGCCTGCTAAAGGGATGGTTCCCAACACTGATTGGAAAACTGCATCCATTTGGCTCATACTCAAAAATCCAACTAAAACGCATGATCGACCTGACTCACAGACCTATTGCTCTCCTTTCTGTGCTGAGTAAGGTCTTTGGGAAGCTCCTTAGATGGAGACTGGAAAACCACTACAATACTGCACAGCTACCAGCACAAAATCAATTTGAATTCAAGCCGGGCATGTCTACAGTCGATGTGCTGGAGGCCATTACCAATGCTGCCCCAAACTGCAGCCAGAAGTACCTCCTCATCGTCTCGACCGACTTTGCTGGGGCGTTTGACACCTTATGGTGGCAAGATTTCCTGGGAGCTCAGTGCATCTCAGCATCCTCGGACGGCTGAGATGCACTGAGCTCCCAGGAAATCTCTACAACTGCATTGCAGTTCAGGCAACCTTCTCCAGTGTGGAACGTCGTGTCCACCGAGGTTGCCCTCAGGGCTCTGTCCTGGACCCCCTTTTCTGAAACTCTGTACTCGATGAGCTTCTCAGTACTGACTTAGGCGATGTCCAGACCTTGGTATATACTGATGATCTCTCCCTGATCCTCGCAGGGGACTCCAGGGCCCAAATTGAAGTATCTACTGACAGAGCTCTTACTACCCTGCAAGAGTGGGTCCGGAAAAAACACCTGAGCATCTCATCTACTAAAACCCAATCCATTCTCCTGAAGGGCTGTCTTGATCCGAGGAGGCCGCCTCAAATCAAGATACAGGGAACAAACATCAAGCTTGTTACCCAGCTGAAACTCATTGGCATTATCATCGACAGCAAACTAACGTTTCTCACGCATCTCAACTATCTACAGAGGAAAATAAGAAATTACACTGCACTGGTTGCCAGGGTGACCTGCCGAGATTGGGAGCTCAAAAAATGCACTCTAGCATTACTCTATAAAGCCATATTCATACTGACTATCACCTACGCTTCTGGCATATGGTTCACCAAAGCCTCCACTGTGGTAGGACAAAGAAAGCTGAACATCATTCAACAGCCAATTCTCCTTACGATAACCAGAGCATGTTGCACCTCCAGCACACACATTCTACAGGTCCTCGCCGGTGTACTGCCCCTAGACCTTGAGGTGGCCCATGTAGGGATGCTGTATCAGCTCAGCAGAGGAAAGTCTACTACCTTTATTGATTTTACCCTGCTAACACCTATTCCAGTGAAAAAAGCAGACTCCTAACATACTTACAACAGACCTGGCAAGCTAGATAGTATGAGTCTGCCAAAGGGGCCATCACCCACAAATTTATACCGGACATATGCAAAGTATATCCCAAATTACCATCCTGATTCTCCTCAGGCCTTCTAACCATGTACCTCCTAACAGGGCATGGTGCCTTTCGCAGCAAATTGAACCTTCTTGGACTTTCCGACAGCTTACTTTGCACCTGTGGTGCCCAGGAGACCTGGGACCACTTGATGCATGACTGCCTACTATATGATGACTTCAGATCTTCTCTCATCACACAAATTCATTTCATCCCGAGAGACCAGGAGCAACATCTCCTGGAAGGCCACCATACCTATACAGACTTTCCTAACTTTGCTCAGGCCCTCTTCACGAGGCGGAAAACCCTACCACAACCTCAGAATCGGAACCAACCAGACAATGAAACAGCCTAATCAGCCATGTGTCAAGACCACTACTTGCTTCAGTGTACTGCAATCCCCGTGAAGACGTTCAACCTGCACAATAATCGTGCCTTTACAATGCAGCCTCAATATAACCTCGATCTACCATGACTGCCGCCCTGGCTTCGCCCCCACCAAGTTGACTCACCACTGAAATGACTTCACTATCTGGACGGGACTTCTCTGTCCCAGGATTGACTCTACCAAATATATCTTCATGCAGCTCACTACTGAAATGACTTCACCACCTAGACTGGACTCTGACTGGACTAAGCAAACCCTTAGCCATAATTATGAAAGCATCCTTGGACTCAGGGGAGGTCCCCACGGACTAAAGATGTGCAAATGTACACCCAATTCACAAAGGGGGATCGAAGGGTGACACGAGTAATTACAGACCAGTTAGTTTAACTTCTGTTCCAGGTAAAATAATGGAGTCACTGGTTAAAGATGCATTACAGGATCATCTAGACAAGACTGCAGCAATAATTCACACACAGCATGGGTTTGTTAAGGGATAGTCTTGTCTGATAAATTTGATAGGATATTATGATGTGGTTACAAAGGAACTGGATGCAAAAAATAATTTTGATATCATATATTTGGATTTCAGGAAAGCTTTAGACACTGTTGCGCATGGAAGACTATTGTACAAATTGGAGCAGAAGGGTATTAAGAGTAAGTTGCTACAATAGATAAAAGGATGGTTGAGTGGGAGAAGACAGAGGATGGTAATTAATGGGTGCTGCTCTTCGTGGACTAATGTTATTAGTAGAGTCCCACAGGGTTTGGTGGGCACCTCCGTAGCCAGGTGGGAAGGAGCAGCAGTGCATAGCACACGCTTTTTGATCAGACCAGGGTTTGAGCCCGTCACCACCAAATACGGAGGATGCGGAAAGGTCAGGAAATGACCGCCGCATATCCCGGAGCAATATGGCCTTAGTTGCTAATGCTCCTAAAAACCAAAACAACAAACAAACAACAGGGTTTGGTGTTGGATCCTCTGTTGTTTTATATATTTATCAATGATATTGATGAACGTATATTAGGCTTAGTGTTGAAGTTTTCAGATGATACAAAGGTTGGCAGGGTTGTTAATGACAGTAATGGCAGTGTGCTACTGCAACAGGATCTAGATAATTTGGGCAGATGGGCTAAGAAGTGGCAACTGAAGTTTAACCTTGACAAATACAAAGTACTGCATATGGGTAGAAGTAACCCCAGAGAAACGTACCAACTGTGTGGTACTACAGTTAAGGTGGTAGAAAATGAGAAAGACCTGGGAGTAATTGTGCAGTCAGATATGAAGTTTTCTGAGCAATGCAGACAGGCTGCCAGGGCAGGTCATGGGGTTTTGTCAATGATATATAGGAATTGGCTAGGAGGGAAAAGGAGGTGATTGTCCCTCTCTATAAGGCAATGGTCACGCCATGCCTTGAGTACTGTGTACAGGTATAAAGGCCTCATTTTAGGAAGGATGTAGATTTGCTTCATTGTGTACAGAGAAGGGCAACAAGATTGGTGAGGGGAATGAAGGGATCCTCTTATCAAGAGAGGCTTAAGTTCTGAAAATTGCAGTGGCTGGAGACTAGGCACCTGCGTGGTGATCTCATTGAGGTGTATAAGGCCTTGAATGGGTTGAGCACGCTGAATTCTGATGGGATCCTTCCACTTGTTCAGATTACGAACCTAAGGGGGCATAAATTCAAATTAAGAAAAGACAGATGTAGAATAGATGTGCGGAAATTTGCCTTTAGCCAGCGGGTGGTTAATTGCTGGAACAAACTTCCATCTGTCGTTGGAAGTTGAAGTTGTGGAAGTCGATAGGCTAAATAAATTTAAGGAGGAACTGGACAGGCATTTGGAGGGAATGCATGATTTTTTTTTTTTTTTGCCGATGCTGCATAAGCTCATACACTTGCTTTCTTGCATCACATGCCACTACTACTACTGCCAACTATGATATGACTTCATGCAGCATTGCTGCCAATGCCACGTGGCGAACTTGAACCCGTGCTCCCTTGCACAGCCCTGTTTCTCCTCTGTCCTCCAGGCGGGGGAGGGGGGTGACAGTCGCTTTGTCTCCTCCCTGCCACATACCTGTTTCCTTCTGGTGGGGCATGGGCCTGCCTCACTGATTTTGGGGTCATCTATGACCATATACTTCTCTACCCACCAGCCTTCAGTCTCCCCCCTCTAGATTTGCAACTAGCATTCATCCCATGTCAAAATTATCCTAGCCCTACATCCAAAATTCTTAATTCCACACTGTATAACTTTTTAACTCCTTTGGCCTGACCCATCCTCTAGTGCACCTCCCTTTTTTTTTTTTTTTCTTTTTTTTTAATGTCCTAGCCACTGAAATTCCAGGAAATTAGGTTGCAGGACCTGCCAGAGTACTTATTTCAAAATACTGGTGTACCTGGCTTGCCTCCACGGGGCTAAGTGTGGGCAACATTGGGCCTCAGTAGGGGTCCAGAAGCTAAATGGCCAGATGAACAGCGGTACACGACACTACATCCAACAATATCCATACACTTTTAAATCTCTGGCCTTTACAGTGTTCTGTAACACACAACAATGTAGACTATGCGGAGATGGGGGGAAACTTTGGTGCTGATAGACCCTAAACAAACTTTACACTTTACTTAAACATCATCACAGGTATAGAGTGTGTTTAGTTTCAAACGGCACCAGGGGTTTCCCCCATCTCATCATGGGTATAAGTAGGTGTAAGTGTTTTCAGTGTCTAATGGCACCAGGGTTTTCCCCATCTCCGTGTTGCTTTTATTGTGGATGTACCAGTTCACTGGGAAGGCCAGAGATTTGAAAATGTATGGATTATGGAAGCATGGTGTTTTGTACCTTGTTTCTCTGGCCATTTAGCCACTGGACCTCTGCTGAGGCCCAACATTGCCCCACTTACGCCCAGTGGAGGCAGACCAGGTACCCAATAGTCTATAGTTCACTCTGGCAGGTCCTGCCACCTAATTTTCTGAGATTTCAGTGACTAGGACCTTAAAAAAAAGGGAGGTGAACCAAAACAGTGTAATTTTGGGCAAAGACTGTGCTTCAAGACTGTGGAGGTGATCCAAGACAGTGTAATTTTGGGAAAAGACTGTGCTCCAACAATTTCCAAAGATTCCGTGTATATATATAACGAAGAGAACATGACTTTTGTGTTCCCCCCTCTCTTCCATAAACATTCTATGATGGAAGATGAACTCCACAAATACTGCTCCTACGAAAAAACAAATATCATCTTCATGCTCACCACCCCTGAAAATCCCAGGAGAAAGTCGTTCTGGTCCTGTAGGGGTGTTTTTGTGAATAGAGGTTTCCCCTCCACACACCTGTTTGTGAGGGAACAGCCAAAATCTTCTTTAGTGCACAAAAATTCACCAAATTGGGCTACAAACTTGTAGCGGGTGTCTTCCTGCGCCAAAAATCAAGTCCTACTGAATTAATATCCTACCGATTCAGAAATCTGAACCTACTTCAATTATCCAAAATTATCCCAACATGGAGGGAAAAACCAATAAAACCCAAGCCATGTCGCAGCATACCTACAAGGATGACATTAGTCATTGAGCATGATGAAAGGCCGATGGACCCCTGTACCGGAGCCCCTTCCGCTAAAAGGAAAACCTGCTCACAAACTGTCATGAAAGAATCACAAGAGATTCATGCCTCCCAACAGGATTCTACCGAAGAAAAACAAGAGGAACCACCACTGGATCCAACTTTGCCCAAGGGAACCGTCCCCGAACAGACCTACGAATTGCCTTTGAAAACTTATTCAAGAAGCAGAGCAGCAGAGTGACTACAGGACTAAGAGCTGAAATAGTTTCCCTGTGGACCAAACTAGAAACAATTTTGGACCAAACAACTGGAAAATGAAAAAATAACTGCCAGGCTTGATGCCTACCTTGAAAGTAGGGCGAACAAAGTGCAATAGCGTACCCCCACTTTTGCTGAAGCACTGAGGACACAGCAACCCACCAACCAAACAGCAACTAAGGAACCTACCACTAAATGCAAGACCCTCTTGCCAACCCTATACCTAGTCATCGTAAGACCGGCCTCCTAAGATGAAACCCACACCGGCGAAGAGGTAAAGAGCATAGCAGTAAACAACCATACCAAATACTTAAGGGCGGCAAAAATCAAATCGGTCCGCAAAACCCGAAATGTGGGTGTTATCATTGAAACCCAGACAAAGGAAGATGCAAACCTGATACTAAACAATCAAAGAATCCACACACTTGGATTAGAGGCCCCACCACTGAAAAGAAAGGGACCTAGTGTAATTATATATGACTTGGATAAGGACATAACCTCGACTGATATCCAAACAGAGCTGTACATAAGAAACCTACAGCAAGACCATCCAGGGAAGGAACCATCAACCATTGTTACTCTGAGATTTCAGACTAAAGCTAGAGCAGGAAATGCCACCAACTGGGTGGTAGAGCTCTCACCAGTGGCCTGGAAGACTATATGTCAGCAAAACAGTCTTTATCAACTGAGGCAGCCACCGCTTCAGGAACTACGTGCCCATCCCAAAATGCTTCCAGTGTTGTTTCAGTCATACTATCCACACCTGCGTTCAGACTCAGCCCACCTGCAGCCATTGTACAGAGCAGGGACACGAGTTTAAAAACTGTCCAAATAAGGACAAAGACCCTATCTGTGCTAATTGCAAGTTGGTAAAAGTGGATTGCAAACACTCGATATGGGCCCCAACTGCCCCTCATACATCAAAGCCAAGAGAATGCACCAAACTAGAACTGATTATGGCAACTACAACTAAGAAATTCAACACCACAGAGATGAAAATATTCCAGCATAATGCAGAGAGCCAGGACCGTGGCTGACAGGTCCCAAGCAACCTTTATAATAATATCAAAAGCTACCTCTCACACCGAAAAATAGAAATTAAAGTACCATACCAACAGATCAGCAGGAACATCCACAGGGGATGCCCCCAGGGTTCCATGCTCGGACCACTGCTGTGGAATATAGTATTTGATGACTTTCTGAACAACGGCCTTGGGGAGGTGGTAACCCAAGCATTTGCGGATGATTTAATTCTCACCGTGACGATAGATAACAGGGCACAACTTGAGAATCGAACAAATCAAGCTCTAAATACTCTACAGCGGTGGGTTACAGAGAACTTTCTACAGATCTCGCCTGCCAAAATGACTTCCATCTTGCTTAAGGGAACATTGGACATAAGGAGGCCACAGCAAATTAAAATAAATTGCACTACAATCAAATTCGCCCAACAAATCAAATACCTCGGGATCATTTTTGACAGCAAGCTCACATTCCAACTGCATCTCAGGCAACTCAGGACCAAGATTAGGAACTACTCAGGCCTGATGACGCGAGTCTCACGCAGGGACTGAGTAAACAAACCATGTTTCTGTACTACAAGACCACTTTTCACCCAGCGATCATGTACAGTGCACCAATATGGTACTATAGAACCAGACTGACCACCAACAAAAGAATACTGGACTAGAAACAACGAACAATATTGCTCAAAACCAACCAAGCCTGCAATAGTGTGAGCACGGAGGCATTCCAGGTTCTTACTAGATCCTTACCACTAGATCTAAAGTGGTCAGATGCGGACTAGCATACTACGTGTCAAAAGGAATCTTTGCAACCTACACGGGCTTTACAATTTAACCCACAAACAATATAAAAATGGAAAAAGCTCGGCTCTTGGTACACTTAAAACAGGAATGGCAAAACAGGTGGACAGACTCAACCAAAGGGGAGGTGACACGACGCTTCATACCTGATGTAGAGGGTTCCCCCGAAACTAACTGTATGGTTCCACCCAGTTTTCCCGAAACTACCTGTATGCCACCTACTTATTGATGGGTCATGGCCCCTTCAATGAGAAACTAACATCTCTGGGCCTTCTCCAAGACCCCAACTGTTCATGTGGCGATCCGGAAAGCTAGACTCACCTCATGAACGAATGTACAAACTATGAGGACCTACATGGAAACCTAATAACGAGATTGAACTGCCTGCTGTGAGGCCAGTGGCATCATCTCTTGGACACAAGCGACGAATATAACCTCACCAGATTCGCACAGGAACTCTTTGCCAGAAGAAGAACCTGTTCTGTAATCAGGAACTAAGGGCACAGTATGCCTTGTAGCAGACATGAAACTTCGACAACAACCAGACTATGAGCAAATACACCAGCACTGAAACCCAAATTGTCTGACCCAACCAACCTACTTGAATAGGATGCACACCATAGAAATGATGGGCTCACTGGATGGAAAAGGTACTGGGACCATCCTCCCTGATGACGGATCAATGCACTAGACCCCTCAGAGATGCAAAAGACAATTTACGAAACATTCTACCCTAGTCGGGTATATAACCCATAAACGTGACTGACCTCAACCTACATGGATAGACACATGGCCCATGAATGACATGGGGGCACTGGTTCCAAATGCTTCGTTGGACCCGTATCTCTTGAACAGCAGATTTGCTGCCAGTGCACCAATTGGCGACCCGAGCAGGGCACTCTTTCCTGGCTTTCTTTCCACTCCACTTCTCTGGCAGGAGGAAGTGACTGCCCTCTTGTCTCCTCCCGACCCCCATTTTTTCCCTCTGGCGGAGCATGGGCATGCCCCACTGATATCTAATGGGGTCTCCTTCCCTGTTGGCCCCATATTTCTGTCTCACCACCCCAGTCTTTAGTTTCCCTCCTCTACTGTATCTGTACACAAGCGATCACCCTACACGTCCAAATTTAATCATGTCCAAATTACTGTTTGCCAATAGTTTTGGCCTTTCAGATCCTAGCGCTATTACCCCCCCCCCCCCCATGCAAAAGATCAATTTTTTTTTCTTTTTTTTTTAGGTCCTAGCCACTGAAATTTCAGGAAATTAGATGGAAGGACCTGCCAGAGTAAATAATTATAATGCTGGTATACCTGGCCTGCCTTCACGGGGCTGAGTATGGACAACGTTGGGCCTCAGCAGGTGTCCAGCGGCTAAGTGGCCAGAAGAACAACGGTACATAACAATATACATATACGATATCCATACACTTTTAAATCTCTGGCCTTTCCAGTGAACTGGCACACCTACAATGAAAGCATCGCGGAGATGGGGAGAACCTCTGGTGCCGCTTGACACTAAATACACTCTACCTAAACATCATCGCTGACTAGGTACACCTAGTTCATGGGAACAGCCTTCCTCACTGGCAGTGCCGTCTTTCAGCAGGATAATGCGCCATACCACACCGCCCAGATTGTCCGAGACTGGTTTGCGGAACATGAGGAAGACTTCCAGGTATTACCCTGGCCTCCAAGTTCCCAAGATATCAATCCCATTGAGCATCTGTGGTTTGTGTTGGAACAGCAACTCCGATCTGCGGGGTCTCAACCACGGACCTTACAGGAGTTAAAAGATCTGCTGGTTACGTGTTGGTACCAGATACCACAAGACACATTCAGAAATCTTGCAGCGTCCATGCCTCGCTGGGTACGGGCTGTTTCAGCTGCATGTGGAGGACCAACACCATATTAGGTATGTGGTCATAATGTTTTGGCTCATCAGTGTATACAAGCACAGCATGGATTTGTTAAAGGGCGATCTTGTCTGATCAATCTAATTGGATACTGTCACAAGTAATAAAGGAACTGGATGCAAAAAATAATTTTGATATCATATACTTAGATTTGAGAAAAGCTTTTGATACTGCTGCACATAAAGGACTGCTATACAAATTGAAGCCATCTTGCAATAGGAAAATGTTACTGTTTGGATAAAGGAATGGTTGAGTGAGAGAAGACAGAAAATGGCTTTCAATGGGCACTGTTCATTTTGAACTAATGTTATTAGTGGAGCTCCACATTGTTCAGTGCTGGGCTCGTTGTTTTCAATATTTATTAATGAAACTGATGAAGTCAAATCAGGTTTGATGTGTACTTTTTTGCAGATGACACAAAGGTTGGCAGAGTGGTTAATGGTGATAATCATGGCATGCTAAAATATCTAAAAATCACAGAAGGCTAATGCAACAAGATCTAGGCAGAGAGGCCTAGTTTCTCTAGGTCTTGACTTTTGCATCTAGTTTCTTTATTGAAGAAATTAGATGCAAAAAATACTTTTGACAGCATACACTTAGACCATTAAAAGCTTTTGATACTATTTCACATATTGAGAAGTTTATGTTACACTGACAAACGCAAATGCAAAGCACTACTTATGGGTAGCAGTAATCTCAAAATAACCTACCAACAGTGCAGTACCACACTCAAGGTAGTGGAGAATTGGATAATTGTAATTCTGCATAAGACCCGTGAGTAACTGTTCCCAGCAAACAATGCTGTGTGAGCGGTGTAGATACACTGCTGGACAGTTCATGCAGTTTTGTTGATGATATACAGGAATTTTGCCAGTACAGTAAACCCCCCGCTATTCGCGAGGGTTGCATTCCTGAGAAATGCCGCAAATACTGAAAACGCAAATACTAAGTTATGGCTCCCATAGTAATAAAGGGGTTCCATTCCAAAGTATGAAATATATTAAGAAAAACTAGTCTAGAATTTTATCTATGTATGTATTATATGTACCTTCATAATATGACTATGTACATAAACGGCCTCCGTGGCCGAGTGGGCAGGAGCAGGAGTGCAGTAGCACACACTCTTTGAGTAGACCGGGGTTCAAGCCCCTGACTGCTGAATACGGTCGATCTGCCAACCCGCACTGGACCAGCATGGCAGATTATGGTCCATTTCCCTCAGCATGAATTGTTGAGGAGGCTTCCACCCTGCAGTGGGTTGATAATGGCTGCACTTTACTTACATAGACAGTACATAGTGAAATGCAAGCATGTGGCATCAAAATGAAAATAAGAAACAATTTAATATTAAATGTAATACAGTATTTATTAGAAATTTCAAACAAATCTTTCAAACCAGCGCCTTTGCTAGCTAAAAAACTTATCCCGCCAGTGCTATCACCAGTTTCGCTCAAGTGTTGATAAAGGAGTTTTGCCTTTTCACAAATGATGAGTGAACTTAACGAAATTTTATTTTGAGTTCGGTCTTCTATCCACAGATTTAAAGCTTTTTCCATTTTTTCTAATTTAACATCACGAGTTACAGAGCAAATTTTTGAAGCAATTAGCGCGTTTTCACAGATAGTACGGCGGATTTTTTCTTCCGATTTCTTGATTAATCGTACAGTTGACTCATTGATTTTATAATGTTTTGCCACTGAGGAGACACTATCACCATTAGAAATTTTATCTAATAACTCAATTTTATTCGCTAATGTCATCACCTTCTTTGATCTTTTCACATTTCCCTTGTTATTGGTAGCCATATTTTTGTACGGGTTAGAAAGAACTTGTCCACAATAAAGTCACTTTCTTCAATTAACACACTCGAAACAGTCTGTTTTACACTGCAAAACAGTAGGTTTATCACTTTTGTAAGTATATCAATTTATAAGCACATAAATTAAAAGCAAACGACGAAACCTTCCACGGCAAGTGCAAACACATATTGAACAAGGATTAGCGAGAAACATTCACGCTCGTGATTTTGTCACCCCTCTCCCCCACCCACTGAGCGCTGTTTTGACCCGGAAAGATAATTTTTGCCACGCCCATGTTTTTTTATGGCGGAAAATATTCACGGCACTTAAAAATTCACATTTTTTTGGGTTTCGTTTTATATTAAATCAGCGACCTTGAATATGCGAAACCGTGAATACAGATACCGCAAATAGCGGGGGTTCACTGTAAGGATAAGGAGGTGTTATCCCTTTGTATAAGGTGATAGGTAGGCCATATTTCGAGTACTGCATATAGGTCTGGAATCCTCATTTTAGGAAGAATGTGGTCTGTTGAAATAGGTGCAGAGAAGATCAACAAGATTAGCGATGGAAACAAAAGGTTGTTGTTTGGTTTTTAAGAGCATTCGCAACTACGACCATATTGCTCCAAGGATATGTGATGGTCATTCCCCGACCTTTCCTCATCCTCCGTATTTGGTGGTCACGGGCTTGAACCCTGGTCTAATCAAGAAGTGTGTGCTACACACTGCTGCTCCTGGCCACCTGGCTACGGAGGCGCCGGAAACAAAAGGATGTTCATACAAAGAAAGACTTCAAGTTCTACAAATTGTAGCATCAAGAAACTAAGCAGCTGTGAGATTTGATTGAAGTGTTTAAGGCTTTTAATGGATTGAATAAACTAAATGCTGATAGCATCCTTATTCTTGATCAGACAAAGCCAATAAGGGTTACTAACAATAATATAAGTTATTCTACAACAATCTGGCACCTTGTTACTGTTTTGCAATGCTTTTGGCAGTTTTTCACCTGTAAACCTGTAATCTTTCCAACTTGCTACCACTTCTACTGGACTTTCTATGATCCTTCCACTTTGATCACATAAGGAGTCTGATTCAGTCTCTTTTTTTTTTGTCACTCAGTCTGTAGTTATACACTTCACTGAACTTGGAAGAGATTCCTCTAGAATAGGGAAGTGGCAATGTATCACCAATACATAAAGGTAATTCTAAAAGTGAAGTGTGTAACTACAGACTGATAGCTTTAGGAAATTAAAAGGTCAGCTGGATACTTTTTTTAAATAAAAACCCCAAACACAAAGTATTAAAACCTATAGTATTTAGTACCATACATGGATTGAAGGCTGAGAAGACAGGGATACTCATTGTCATTAGACTTGAATTTTTATAGAATTTAATTTTTCAGGAAATACATGTGAAGGAAATTGTTCCAGAAAAAGAAGGGATTAAATGAAGAAGAGAAAAAGTTGGTTCTGTGAGTTTGGAGTCAGATACACATATTTAAAGAGACAATCCTACAACCTGGACTGAAATCCATTCATAGATTTCAGTCCAGGTTGTAGTAACTTATATAAGTATAATTCAGAAGCTATTTTGAGAATATAATGTAGAAAAAAAAAAACATGATTTAATAAGACTAAAAGTTATGAGGTACCACCTATCTTAAGCTGCTCTTAAAAGAGCCTTCCTTTTAAAGACTTTGTCAATAAATTCATTCAAGTAGGTGAAAAAAAAGTCAGTCTATGAACATGGCCCATAAGCTTTCTTCTTCTAAAACATCAAGTGATCTTTCTAAATTGGACCATAGATCTACATAATTCTCACAACTAGGCATTATGTGTATAGATATTTCCTCACAGAACCACATCTGCAAAGTCCAGATTCACCAAGTCCAAGCTGGAATAATCCAAGAGCCAGCCTCATGACTGGTCAATAAAAATGAAGCACTTAGTCCAAATTGCAGCCAAGGTTTCTTTGTCAACTCTATGATATAAACCCTGGATAAATATAGAAACATTTTTCTGCCCTTATCACATTTCTTCCAACTTAACTGCCAAACACCTATCAATTCTTCTATCAATCTCTTCTTTTCCATTTTTATGTCCACCTTAGAGTACTGTCTTTCATTGTTGGGGCATGAAGTTATACTAGCAATAGTGATTCTGATGTTATTTCTGGTGAAATACAACATGCAGAATTATTAATGCATCTGCAGGAAGTCTCCCTGCAAGCATCCCAATCTCCCAATTAGTTTGCAGCAAGTCGCATGCTCATTGCATGATGACATTACTTTTGTCATCCCTAGTTCATGTTTCCTTACTATTAATGCTGCTTTTGGAGAATCTCCATGTGAAATAACTCTGTAATTTCTGGGATAACCCCTTACTTGTCCATCAACTACATAGGAATTAATGCAACGTCTTCTTAAATTAATGCAACATCCAAGTCCCTTAATTCCATTATATAATTTAGTTGTGCTGCTACAGCTTTTGCTCATTGAGCATTAATCTGAATTACTTTTAAAATATTATACATAATTTGAAATTTTGGTTTTGAACACAGTCAGTGGATGTACACAAAAAAAATAGTAATGACAAGAACAAAACACCCAGTTTTACTAATGCAAAGGAATCAATATTTGTGATGTGCTTATGATAAAAGAAATTATATCAAAAACCACAAAAAAGATAGGTGGTCATGTCTAGAAATCTAAGTGCCATCAAAGTTGAGCAAAGAAGCAGTAAACTCTTTTTGCAAGCAATAAGATGGGACTGAGTTTTAAAAGTTAAGTTTTCTTCACCCCACTAAGAATTATCTGTAGATATTCAAGAAGCTGAAGCCTGTTCATAAAGGGCAAGATTTCTTAAACCAGAAGGCAGAAAGTAGTGTGCTCCATTGGAAAAACTATGGACAGAAAGCCATTGATACAAAAGCGGAAAAGAGTGAAAGAAATATTTAAAACACAACACTTAATAAACCACACATGAGGAACACCAAATGTACTGTTTAGAAAACAGACCAAAATCATAAGATAGAGAACTTTTTTCATCATATCTGTCCAACAATGAGTAGCTTAAGCCAAAACATCACCAGCAACTCGACACTGACAGAATCCATATTAGAAATCAATGACCAGATGGAAGGTTTTGAAACAGTTTAAGAGTTGGCAATTGATGGCTTCTTCCTTTACTCTGGAAAGAGTAAAAGTATACAATAGGATGATAGCTGAAAGGGAAGGGGATTTGGTACCATTTTTTAGGGAACTAGCTGAATATAAGAAAATTTCCATGCAGAAGGGGAAAATACCTTCCCTTCTGAATGGAAATTTGTAGAATAAGAAAAGATAAAAAGGCAATGCAGAACAGGAGCAAGTTCAGGGGTACAGATTTCAAGAACAAATGGAGAAATGCCATTAAGACCTGGAGATTTCTTGGCATAAAAATTGTTCAGAATTCGTCTATTATGCTTCTGTCAGATGACCTGGAAGCATATAGTGAAATGTGTTTGGTATGGCAGGTGGTGATTTACCAAAACCATTAATGCAAAAATTAGAAGAAAAGTAGGATGCTAATAAATCAACTTTATCTTTTGAGAGGATGCACAAAACCATCAGATTGCAAGAGATGGAAGTATAAAAGAGAAATTGCAACCAGTAGCTTTGGCCATAAACAAGAAGGCTTGATTACCATTTAGCACAAGAAACAAATTTTCTACACTCTGAACCTCTTTGAAATCAAGTTTGGATTATTTAATAACAGTTTAAAAACCATTGCAAGCTTCAGTGTAGAAAAAATGGAAGCTTAAGATTTAGATACAAGCAAATTGCTATATTATCATCTTGAACAGCTTTAGCATATTTAATGAAATTTATTGGATTGTACGAGATTTTAACAACAAATGACAACAATATTTCACAACAAATGACAACAATATTTCACAACAATTTAGAAGGAATGAGGAATAATAGATTTTATTCCTACAAGAATATTTTCACTGACAAAATCTTAGCAAACATTAGGATAGGAAGGTTTAAAACAGTAATACAACCATGGAAAAGAGGAACAGTAATCACACAGATCATTCCATTTTGCATTCTTGTAATACCAAAGGACACAAGGCTGAGAATGGCCATGGAAGAGAGGCTCTATTGGGTTTGATTGATTGATTTGGTAGTTGTTGGCGCATCGGCTTCTGTGGCCATATTGCACCTCCCATGGTTTTTGCAGTACTTTGATCCAAGCCCGAGGCGGGAATCGAACCCGCGACTTTTCGGTTGCCGGGCAGGTACTTTACCCACTCGGCTAGCCCGGTCGGCTGCTCTATTGGGAGAGACCATCAACAAGTTATGATCCAAAGTACTTAAGAGGGCAGCTAACGTTAACTACAGTCAAACTCAGTTATAACAAGATGGACGAAGGGTTGGGTTTATGCAAGTCAAAAATTAAAGAATTTCTCTTGAATTCAGATCCAAAAGTTGATGAAATTGAAGTGAGTGGTAAAGGATATTACCACATCAAAAAGTAAAAGTTTTTATGATTTTTTTATTTTTTTTTAAATTCTATTTAATATTCAAAATCAATTTAATATTTAATATTCAAAATCATTTATTTTGAATATTAAATTCAAAATATAAAAAATCATTTGATTTTTTTTTTAAATTCTATTTAATATTCAAAATCAATTTAATATTTAATATTCAAAATCATTTAAGTTCACAGTTATATAATGCCAGGATAAAGATGGTGACTAATTAAACTACACAAAGCAATGTGCCAAAGGACAAATCAGAAATATTTCAAGTAGGAATTTTATTTCAAATGTTTTAGAAATATATTAGGAATATTTCTTTCATTTTTTAGAGAAAATACTAAATTTATGATAATAAATCAAATATTCTTTGATAATTCTAATTCCACAACATTCTGAAATTCTGATCGTCTCTATAATCAAGCAAAAATGATCAGTTGCCTAATTAGTTCGATGCTTACAGCATGATTTTCGCAATCATGCTTAACTAGTCAAATAATCAGCAAAAAGGTTAGAACTAAGAAACACATCTCAATTAATAAATTTTTTTAATTATGCATATCAACTCCAAATTTATAAGAAAGGTTTTGATGTGATTTTCTGTGAGAATAACAACAATGGTGTTAAGAATTCATTTGTGCAATGAATGCACAAAAAAAAATACTAGGTGGTAGATGGCTCTCATCAACTGGTGAAATACCACCATTTTGCTTATTGGAGACTCAAAGTGGTAAAACCCATGTTTGATCACCAGAGTAAAGTTTCCGGCATTCCTTCCCTCTCCATCTCCTTCAACTAATGCACGTACCAAGTACTATACGTTTTGATACCTTTCATGTCTGGAATTTTCATAAAATGCTAAGATTACAACACACACACATACACACACATCTATAATGACACTGGCACAACATTCTTATTTAAATGCATGACAAATTATAAATAGCTGGATAAGCAAGCACAAAGAAAGAAGGAGAGAGTGCTGAAAGAAGAGAGAGAGAAATAAAGGCTTCAATAATAAAACATAGCATTTGGTGATAATTATTTTTATCTTTGAATTTTAACTCCAAAAAAAAAATTTACCTAACATATGTTTCTTCAACTACTTACCTTTCTGTGAACATCCCAAATTGATCTGAATAATTTTCTATCCGAAACTCGAAATAAATGAAAATATAACACAAACAGTGAACATACATCGACTAGTTTCACTCTGGAATCAAGTTCATTGATTTCTCCTGGAAAGACAGGTTGATAATAAAATAATTTGAAATTAGGAAAACTTATTTCATAATTTTTTAGAAAGTTTAAAACTAAAATTTCAGATAATAAATCAAAATTCTTTGATACTACTAATCTTGTCATCACTGTGGAATTTGAACTCTCTCTACCTACCTACGAGCTACGTAATCATTTCAGTCCTTAGAGCAGAATATGAATGATCCTTGTTAGTCCGTCATGTTTAGCAAGTGAGGCAGTCAGAGAGAGAAGGTTAGAATTTGAAAATAAATATCCTATTAATACAGAATATATATTGAAGCTCCTCTATCAGATCCATGAGACCGACCAACCTGAGACTGCTTCCGAAACCATTATCAACAGCCTAAAAACTCTTGTTACATACTTAGCACAATTCTCTCTTCAGATTAACCCAAATAAATCTGCACAAATGGTGTTCTCACTCAAATCACACCCAAAACCAGGGGCTCACATCTGGTGAGTATGGGCTTGGCACACCCAGGGTCCTGAGCTGGATATCATCATTCTTCTTTTTCTTGGTGATTCCCTTCTACTCTCTCTCTCTCTTGGGGTAATTCAGAATTTTTTTTTTTTTTTTTTTTTGGATGTTGCAGCATAAGCCGCAGGCTTCCTTGCACCATACAGCTGATAATAATAACTCAACTAAACCTGAAAATCCATGGAACCTCCATCACTCCAGTAATCAAGCAGAGATCTCAGCGTTATCTTCGACCTCAAACTCAGCTTTAAATACCATGTCACAGATATTCACAAGGTCTGCTGATCCAGTGCTTGCCAAACAACACCTCCTTCATGTCACAGAGTCTCAATACACCCTTCAATATATTTATCAGTTTATTCAGCCAGTCATCATCTACAGATCTGAAATCTGGGCATCTGCGGTGAAAACAACGCTAAAAACCGTCTTGTCTGATCAGTTTTTTTTTTTTTTTTTTTAGGAGCATTAGCAACTAAGGCCATATTGCTCCGGGGATATGCGGTGGTCATTCCCTGACCTTTCCGCATCTTCCGTATTTAGTGGTCACGGGCTTGAACCCTGGTCTAATCAAGAAGCGTGTGTTATGCACTGCTGCTCCTGACCACCTGGCTACGGAGGCGCCTGTCTGATCAGTATTGGCTTCTTCGTTGGGTGCTCTTCAAGCACAAACTTCCACCCCCTCACACACACACACACTTCAGAAATTACCAAACTTCTAAACTACAGAAAAGTCTCAGGGCAGATCTTCACCCTCCATTTACTTGTCACCATTAAAATGAAAGCGGGTGAAATCAATACACCAAGTTTTTGGCAGATGTGTAATTGGAGAATTCCCCTGAAACCCTTAAGAGCCCTCCCTTCTTTACATTGCATGGTGTGGAGGCACAGGAAGAGCGACCGAGTCCTGCCAATGGAGATGCTCCAAAACGTACAAAAGATGGATGCTGACTGCAAGAATTCATTGAGGACAAAGCCTACAGAAGATGTATCATCAGGGAGCAGCTCTCGTCTTCAGCCGAGTGACTGTCATGTTTTTCCTTCATCAGTATGTTGCTACTGTGGGGAAAATAAAACTTCCACATGTTTACAACTTGTTTTTTGTTTTTTTCCTATTTTAGTTCCTTTCTATGTTAAAACCCCTAGCATTTTTGCTGTTATAGGACATTGCATCAGGCATGCATGTAAAATTTTCACTTATTTTCACTGATTGTTATAAAGATATTATATATATATGTTTCAGATTAATAGTCTTTTAATTAATCACACACAAGGTATGCCAGACTGATATAATAAAAAGAAAAAGAACACAAAGTGAAGAAGCTCAAAAACGGTTTTATTTTTATTCAAAGTAATCACAACACCTGACTGACTGAATTCACTTATTACACCATTCTAAAAGTTTTGGAAAAGAATCAGCTAAGGAATCCCAGGAGATGATGTTCAGTTCAGCAGTTATGTTTTTCTTTGTGTTCAACAAGTCTGCACCACCTCTTGCACCAACTCTGCTGTGCAAGATCAGTAGAGTGGGGAGGATACTTGATCCATATGATGCCATGTTTCATCAGAAATGTCTTCACAGCAAGTGCAGAATGGACAGGGTACTGTCATATAACAAGAACCAGCTGTGTTTCTCTCAAAACTCTGGCTTCACTGGGAAATACACTTCAATAGTGTTTGAAACACCTGTACGTAGAACACAACATTGACTAGCTCCCCTTCAATTCCTTGGGAATCATACAGTTTGTTGAAAAACATAATCACCATCATCTTGATCCTGGACTTCTGTAACCAAAACTTTTTGGGCCTTGGTGATGATTTTGAAGTCCACTGCATGCCTTGACACTTCATCTCTGAGTAATACTGAGACACTCAACACTCATTCCGGTGACAATACAGTCGATGAAATTAGGATTGCCTTGAGAAGTCTGGATGTATTTCTGTATTTGTGTAATCAGGACAGAACAGAGATCCTCATAGAGGGGGGTGGTGGTTCATGAGGTGATCACATGGTTCCAGTTGCCCACATGAGCAGTGTGGATCATCAGTGAGCCACAGTGTAGCAAGTTTCTCACTAATTGTACCATAGCCGGTTAACAGGTATGTGGTCCTCAAGGCCTGGGAGAGCCAGGTTGGAGATTTCGGAAAGGTTTTGCCTACATCCGGTATAAATTTCTTGGTTATTACCCCTTTTCCAGAGGTCTCCCATCTCTTCTGCCAAACCTTTTGTAAGTAGGTGGTGAGTCGTCTTTCTTCCATCAGCCGGTTGTTGGTTATGTCTGTGGTATAGTCTAGTAAAGTAGTTGTCTTCCCATTGGCCAGGTTTGCCAGCATGCCCCGTTGAACAACCTCCAGATTCAGCAAGAGGGCACCCGCAAAGACCTGGAGGGAGTGCGTATTGATGATGCAGCACGCGCATGTGGCAGTGAGCAGCGTGGAGCGTTGTAGAGTCCAGCTTCATTTGGTTAACCGTAGTGATTGCTTTTCTGTACCAAACAGCAGCAGTGTAAGTGACAGTAGATATCTGTACTGTTCTGTAGAATAGGGTAAGGATTCTACTTTTTAATCCTGAGTCCCTTTTTGTTACTTTTGCGACTAGTGAGGTGTAGCTTTTCATCTTCTTTTATATGTAGAGCAGGTGAGGTTGAAAGGAAAGGTTTTTATCCAGGTATACGCCGAGATATTTTAGCTATGCTACAAGTTTGATCGTCTTATTGTGGATCTTGATTTGTGGTGGTCTGTTCAAGTCGAAATGGCCTTTCAGGAGGACTGATTGGGTCTTGGTAGGGAAGATTTCTAGATGGTGGTGCGATGCCCAGTCCTGCAGGGTGGAGAATGCCTATCGGTAGAGGCCTCCAATTGGGTCCTGTTATCTGCAGCCAGCATCAGTACCAAATCATCGGTGTAAGCCTCAGTTTTGACGTTGCCAAGGTCCAAGTTGAGGAACCCATCAAGGACTATGCTCCAAAGAAGGAGACTAAGAACAGAGCCCTGTGGGCAGTCTCAATGGACTTGTCAGTAGGGTGCTCTTACTTCGATGCTCCTTTGGGAGGGGTAATTTTTATGCAACTATATAAGTTGCTTGGTAGTTTAGCCTCTCTGAGTCTGTCAAGGATGCTTGGCCACCAGTGGATGTCAAACACCACGGCAAAATCAATGGATATCATCAAGAAGTATTTTTGGTTGCAAGCGCTGGCAGTGTTTATTTTGTTATCAAGGGCATGTGTTGTGGATTTACCCTTTTTGAAGCCGTACGTGTTTGTCGAAGGAGAAGCCAGCATTGTTGTAGCGGATATCAATACGTTGTCGTAGGAGATGTTCTAAGGTTTTGCTTATGACAGAGAAAGAAGGGTGATAGGACAGTATGATTTTGGACAGTCTTGAGGTTTCAACAGGTCTTTAAAATTAGTCGGATGTTGGCTTTTCGCCAATCCAGAGGGAAGTATCTGTTTTGGAGGCAGTTGTTAAAAAGTTTTAGGAGCAGGTGAGGTGAATGTTCAATAGTCTTCTTGATAATCTCAGGTTCTAAGGAGGTCAAGTCCCAGGGTTTTCCTGTTTTGTAGTTTGTAGGCTACCAGGGCAAGTTCGATCTCTGTGAAGGGGGCCTCCGTATGGTAGTTTTCGTTTCCTGCACTTAGAGTGTCTTGTTCCAGTGTGTTGGGGAGCATCACTTGTGTGTAGACAGCATCCAGGATATTTCCAATCGATTCTTGCCATGTTTTAGTCATGCAGTTTTGTTGGCTTTTTGTCGAGGGAACAACTTACCCTGTGGAGTTTGTTTGTGGTGATCCTGTAGACCAACCCTCAGGGGTTGTCATTTCCAATGGTGGATTAAGGTGCTCCAGGAGAGTTTTTTCCTCTGCACAATCATCGCAGTGTATCTATTTCTTGCTTCCCAGTAGCGCTGGCACAGAACATCGACCTCTGCCAGAGGCCAGAACCTACGGGTGCATTGAAACACTCGTCTCTTGGTATTAACTTCATATCTGAGAGTCTAGAGTTACTGGCACCACTGGGGAATGGCAGCAGGGGTCAGTATGTTCTTTTTGATGTATTAGTAATGGCCACATGGTGCAAGGAGGCCTATGGCTTATGCTAATAATAATAATAATAATAAATAAATAAATAAATAATAATAAAATAAAATAACAAAAAATGTTGCAGTCTGCTGCCTTTGTGATGGCATCAGTGACAGCTTGTTGGTATAAGACCAGGCGGTGGCAGATCTATTGTTTATGTTGGGTATTTTGAATTGCTTCTTTAAAGCAGTTCCAGTCTGCTTTGTCAATAGAATATCTTTGGTATCAGAGTCTTGGTGTGGTGTGGTGGTGTCAGCGATGGTACAGAGAAGTTGGTAACTAATGGCACAGTGATCGGATGTTCACCAGTCTTCGTGTACTGTCCAGTTTGTTACAGCTTGTTAAGGATCTTGTAGAGAGTGAGATATCTATTGTAGACTCCCACATAGTGCTGGAATATGTAGGGAGGTTATTTGGCTGCTTCACAATAATGAGATGGTCATTGGTCAGATATTCTTCAAGAAGTTGCCCATTCCTAGAGCCACGTCATTCTGGTGTTTCTCTGTACCAGCTGGGAGAGCTACATTTGACGTCTGCTCTGAGCAGGATGTTGACATTTGGTAGCTCCTGTGTGAGGTTTTGCAGATAGTTGATGGCTGGAGAGATATCGTACCCAGGTCTGCAGTACACTGATATTCTTCAAATAGGCCTTTGGATTGGGAATGTTCATGTTCACAATTACTGCACGATCCTACACCAACCGTTACAAACTTTTATTAAATAAAATAAAATAAAATAAATTAGAGTTAAGATAATAATAATAATAATGAAATAAAATAAGTAAAATAAATAGTACAATTACAATAGCTAAAACTGCTAAAATAAGATACCTGTCTGTACAATAAAAATAAAATACAATAAAATAAAATGAAACAATGTAGATAAAACACCAGATAAAACACTGAAGCTTTGAGGTGTCCGCCTCCTTTTTCAACAGTGAAGCTTAACGTACAGTACAGTACATCCTTAAATATCAGCAGGCTCACGGTTCACAGCACGTGTTTCTACAGAGCACTGGCAGTATTCTTCACATGCGCACTGGAACTAGAAATGGCTCAGGAGCGTGCCAGGCGGAACCAGTGATCCCGTCCAAGAACCACAGCTTCAAAGAGGGGATGAATTCAGACTCCCCTACCTCTATTAATAGTGTTACTCTCAGAGGAGCAAATTTGCAAGTTTTCGAGCAACTTGCAGTCCCAAAATCTGTGTGACGGTCGACAATAACAGCTCCGTCAGGAGAGATTTGATGGTTCTCCTCCCAAAAATGGTCCGCCACAGCAGTTCGCTTTAGTTTGTAGCATATCAATGCAATAAAGACCGTGGATTATGGGAGGAGAACCATCAAATCTCTCCTGACGAAGCTGTTATCGTCGACCCGGTCATATAGATTTTGGGACTGCAGGTTGCTCAAAAGCTTGCGAATTTGCTCCTCTGAGAGTAACACTATTAATAGAGGTAGGGGAGTCTGCATTCATCCCCTCTTCAAAGCTGTGGTTCTTGCACGGGATGACCAGTTCCACCTGGCATACTCCCCAGTCATTTCCGGTTCTAGTGCGCATGGGGAGAACATTGCCCATGCTCCTGTAAAAACACGTGCTGTGAACTATGAGCCTGCTGATATTTAAGGATGTACTGTACGTTAAGCTTCACTGTTGAAAAAGGAGGCGACGCATCTGAAAGCTTTGGTGTTTTATCCCTTTTATCCAATGTTTTATCTACATTGTTTCATTTTATTTTATTGTACAGACAGGTATCTTATTTTATCAGTTTTATCCAGTGTAATTGTACTATTTATTTTACTTATTTTATTATTATCTTAACAACTCTAATTTATTTTATTTTATTTTATTTAATAAAAGTTTATAACGGTTGGTGTAGGATCATGCAGTCATTGTGAACAGTAAACTGATAAGGAGTAAAATTATTCTCTGACTGGT
Organism: Mastigoproctus giganteus; assembly: GCF_048544385.1. Classification (NCBI taxonomy): domain Eukaryota; kingdom Metazoa; phylum Arthropoda; class Arachnida; order Uropygi; family Thelyphonidae; genus Mastigoproctus; species Mastigoproctus giganteus. The sequence continues at coordinate 123,127,715 of NC_143583.1, read as the reverse complement.
CCAATTATGTGGGCACATGCAACCGAAGAGTGGCAGAGGTGAGTAATCCTGGTAACTGTGAGGTCGAGGTTACGTACAAGTATGGCAGTCCAAGGGGTGTTATTCTGGCAGTAGACTGTTTTATATGTCAGGGGATAACCCCTGACTTCCTTTGCATTAGTGTATGGCTTTTGAAGGAGAATGTTGATGTTCTCCTCGTCTGCTTTTTTTGGCGAAGTTGTCCTGCTACAGCAATTGCTCTGTGGGCATTGTTTTGCAAAATTTTTAACTTGGCAGAGCTGTATTGTTTATGGATGGTACCCATAATTTATTCTGGTTTGTTTGGCACTTTTGGCTTTTAGGTAGACTGGGCATTTACTATCTCTTATTGAATGGGTGTGCTGTAGATTTTGCATCTTACAATTGCCACAGGTTGGATCATCTGCTTTGTTCTGGCATGTGTTGTAGCCATGGACTTTTTGATTGTAATGACCACAGGTGGGCTCACTATGAGTGCATGTGTGAGTCGTGTGGCCAAAACGACAACATCTAAAGCATTTCAGGATGGCCATGTGTTCTTTAAAACAGTGGCTGCCCCAGTTTAGAAAGGCTAGTGGTTGCTGGTGTATTACCTTCCAAGACCAAGTTGCTCACCGGAGTTGTCCCTCCGGTGAGCAACTTGGTCTGGTACTGTGGTGTGCCCAAGGAAGCAGGGTCCTCATCTGGGAAGCTTTGTTGTAGGTTCTTGTGGTAGAATTTGTTTCTTATTATTTTTGGCTCTGTGTCCTTTGTGGTGTCAAATATTACGATTACTCGTCCTTTTTGTCTGGGACGCGAGGTGCTCAGGCCCAGTGGTATTTTGGTGTTGTCGAAGATTTTGGTTTCCTCAACAATAGAAACTGCGTCTTCCTCAGTCATAGTTTCTATTATCACTCCCATGTTTCTTGTTTTTCTAATGGACTTGATATGTGTATTTTTTAAGTTGTTGGATAGGATGGCGATTATTGTTTCATCTGCTCTCACTTGTCTGTGGCTAGTTTGAGGAGAACCAGGTGTGGTGGTAAGAGAGTTTTTTTTTTTGCTGGTTGACTAGTGCTTGGTTTACTGAAAGGATTCCTCAGCATCTCGGCATATATAGGGACACACTGTAGCATTTGGTTTGCCCCACACTCCAAGTATGCTTGGAGCTTTGCTGTCACTCTTTTGCTCTCTAGGAATGTCTCTGTTAGGAGAGTATCGAGCTTATTCTATTGACAATCTTGGCTCTGAGCCCTGTGGTCACCCTGTTTATTTGTTCTTTAAACAGGGTTTTTAGGGCGGCCTTTAAGAACATTGACTGTTCGTGTACAGTGCCCTCTGGGAGGGTAGGGTCCACTGGGGCTCTGGTGGAATCTTTTTGATTTGTTTGGTATTATTCTTATATTTCTTTTAATTCCTTCGGCTCTTTCTGTGAGCATGTCTCCCGTTCTGATTTGGGAATTGTTTTTCTGTTCTTTCTTTTGCCTCTCTGGCCCCCTGAATGTGGGTTTGCCACTTCATCTTGTTGTTCGATGATGATAGGATCATCATTCTGGATCCGCTGAATGTCATCTGTTTTTGTCACTTTTTTCCTCCATGTTGAATGGAATCCAGATTATCGAACCAATTCGGTTAATCGAGATTATCGTGATTTCTCATGAAAGGGCTCGTTAAGAGGTGCAGAACGTTACCCACTACAAGTTCATAGCTTTAGTAAGAGGCTGGTAATATGCCTTTAAAGTTTTGGGCTATCACCCATTGTCATGTGGGGGGAGGGAAACAGCCAGGCGTTAAAATGCCTCGAGAACAATGGGACTACTTCCCTATAGGGTTTCAGGGGATGCTGAAGACATCGAAAATACTATAAGAAACAAGTTCACACACCACCATGGAAAGTTTATGGCAGGGGGGGAGTCACTAGATACATATTTCTCAGTGGTATAACACAGTTTTTGAGCACAATAAGTTGGAGCAGATCTCAGCTTGGGATTACAATGATGGCGCACCCCTCCCCAGTCAAGTTCAGGGTATTTATGTGGCACTGCATTATACCAGCGCTTCTCTATATCCCTGCTGCCAGCCACATGGTGACCACTGCAGTCTGGCAAACAAAAGATATAGATGTTAATACAAATAGCCTGCTAATTCCCATGTACTGATATCAGTGTGGTTTTGTTTAATAGAAGGGAGATCCCTCTTTATATCAGTATGTTTAGTTTTCCTTTCTGCTATCTGGATCGCGAGCTACCGATTTCCATAAATTACTCAATTTTCTGGAATCTGGGGAGTTTCCACCACGTGGTGCATAACATCAAGGTATAACATGTTTGGACACATTAGACACAACTTTGTTAATTCGTGGATGCTTAGTGACAAGTGAGATTACCATATAATTTAGCCCTTAAAAGATCAGAGTAGCATGAAATAACCATATATTTCCCCTCGCGATAAGGTCAATTCCAAGATGATGACCAATATGGCTATTGTTATGGCGATGTGAGTGATTGATATTGCGTCGAGAAGGGGAAGCAATTAACAGAACTGAGACTAAAATAATAATACGTCAAGAAGGGGAGGCAATTATCAGAACTGAGACTAAAATAATAATACGTCAAGAAGGGGAGGCAATTATCAGAACTGAGACTTAAATAATAATACATTTTATAGAACTTCTATTTCTATATCTAATATGATGCTTAGTGTTACTTTACAGCTACAATTTTCCCTTGTTAGCAATGCAAAAGGCTTTACGACTCTTTGGGATGCTAATGTCAAAGATTCCCTAAGCACATCATATACAAGTTGTCAACCATTAGATATAAAATTTAAAACATTCATATTTTCTTTAATATTGGTCTTTTTAGCTAAAAAGTCACCTGAATATCCAGAGTCCTTAAGAGTTTTATCTGACATCATCGGCAGGCGAAACGTATATGAATCCACCTTTTTTCAATTACTGATCCTTCAATGATTATATCCCTTTCTGTGGCATACTTGTTCATCATTACTTTTGTTTTAGCCATATTCATCTTTAGTCCGAAATCCTTACTAACTCTGCATAACTGATTAACATAACTGATTAAGAGTTTCCTCTAATTCTTTGGGATCATGGCTTATGATCACAATGTCAACTGCAAGTTGTAAATGGTTTAGGTACTCTCCATTCACATTGACTCCTTTCTGTGACCAGTCTAATCTTCTGAAAGCTTCCTCGAGGGCAGAAGTAAACAACTTCTGAGATATTGTCTCCTTGTCGAACTCCTTTCTCAATTTTAAATTTGCTACTGTGTTTGTCTAGTCTAATAAAGGAGGTAGCGTTCTCATATATTTTCTTCAAAACCATAATGTATGGGGTATCTGTGCCTTGTGTTTCCAGTGCCCAAAACATTGTCTTATGCTGTGTGGGATCAAATGCCTCTTCATAATCCACAAATGCCAGGCATAATAGTGTTTTATATTAATTTCTTTCTCCATTAGTTGTGATATTATGTGGAGATGATCCATAGTTGAGAATCCAGTCTTAAAGTCAGCTTTCTCTTTTGGTTGGTTCTCACAAGTATTCTCTCTAATCTGTTAGTAATGACCTTTATGAACAACTTGTAGATGTGGAACAACAAGCTAATTGGGTTATAATTTCCAATTTCTGATTTATCGCCTTCCTTATGCAGCAAAAGTATAATTACATTATTCCACTCCTTAGGCATCAAACCTTTCCTAATGTATTTTGTGAAGAATCTTGTCAGTTTCTGTTGTCTCTCTTCCTCTCAATTTTAACAACTCTATAGTAACTTCATCTTCCCCTGGGGCTTTCTGATACGTCATTTTCTTCAATGCACATTCTACCTCACCACGAAGGATATCAGACATGTCATATGTGTTGATAATTTGCGATCCATCTTCCCCACTGCTGGCAACATTCCATCACTCCTAACATAATTCTTTTTAGTAGTCTTCTGCTATTTGAATTACGCCTTCTCTGCTATTTATAAGTACACCATCACTATTCTACAGATTTAGTATCATTTATCTTTCTGTATTACTGCTCATGGCTGCTGATTTAAGTCCATTGTTTCCCCTTAATGCTTGTTCTACTTTTCTTGTGTTAAATCTTATGTCCTCTCTGTCTCTTTCTAATGGCTTTTCAAAACTCATTATACTCAATTTTTTCCTTATTAGTGTATCTCTTGCTCTTCACTTGTCATCTTTGGTTCATCATGACAAGTGCTTCTTGACTAATTTTTTCTCCTTTGTATTTCTTTTTACCTATAGGTTTCTCAGGCTTTACCACTTTCAGAAAGTTGTATTCCTCATCAATATCTTGATCCCAAAAAAGTCTGCAGAAGCTCAAACTTGTTCTTAAGTTTCGGTACATACTGCTTTTTCTCCTCTTCCATTATCTCAAAGACCTCCATATTATTTACTCAAGTCACTTTTTTTCCTTTCTTTTCTTACATCTATATCAAGTGTGCATCTTACCATTCTGTGATCACTTCCAACATTTACCTTTTTCAGGATGGTAAAATCATTCACACTATATCTTCTGTTAGTGAGGATGAAGTCGATTTTATTAGTTGCTAATCCATTTGGGCTTTCCAAGTCCATTTTCTGTTCACCCTTTTCTTGAAAAAGTGTTCATTTCTGACATTCCTCAAGATTCTGCAAATTCCACTTCTTTCACTAATTCCAAAATTTCTTATAGTTTCCCGTTCTGCACTGTTTTGTCGCTTTCCAACCTTAGCATTGAAATCCCCTCCCCGATAATAATTAATGGTGCAGTGAGTTTCCTGTTCATCTAGAAGTCTCTCAATTTCAATGAATATTTCTTCAACCTCTTCATCATCATGGCTCGATGTTGGTGCATAAATCATTATAGCCTTTAGTTCGTATCTTTTAGAAATCCTAAGAAGCAGTCTTGACACCCTTGGTAATGTACTTTTGAATTCCAAAATGTTGTTTCTATATCTTTATAGACCAGAAAGCCAACTCCACCTTCGCTCTTTTCACTGTTTCCATTGACATACAGCAGATTTCCACTTGATAAACTTGTGATTCATTTCTTCTACTTCTTGTTTCAGCCAAACCAATGATATTCCAATTCACATTTTCTAATTCCTTTTCCAACTCTAATATCCTATCTTCACCAAAGTGCAATCTTACGTTGTAACAGGCCAAGTTCAGTTTCCATGCATGGCAGCCTGGTCGTACCCAGAGTTTCTTAGCACCCTCTGCTTCCACTCTGATCCTCTCGCTGTCATAAGAGGGTGAGTGAAAGCTGCTGGCGACTGGGGACTATTTGTTTTGTCATGTGCTGGAGAGTTTGTTCTTTTCCTCTTCACGCTGATCACAATTTCCCAAAGTTTTGCAACTCTGTCCTCATTTCGAGAGGTTGATGGATGCCCATTTCTTGGGACATCACGAACATCCTCATGTCTGTCTTTGAACCATTTACACCATTCAAATGCATGGTATGACTTGATATTTCATCACCATAAACAGTCTTTAACATTTCATATGTTTCTGTTATAGATTTTCCCAGTTTAAAGTAAAATTTGATATTCATTTGTTGCTCATTTCAAAATCATGACACAGAATGTTAATGCTACTAATGAAACTGGTTGTTACTTGCAACCTGTCAGCCTACTGGACAATTTCTGTACCACCATCTGTTGGGAGAAGTTTGAACTGCAACATACCACTACCATTTATTTTCAAAGTCATCGAACATGGCTACAACAACACTAGTTCAGGAATTTTATTGCAACACCTTGTACAATATCAACTCAAAATTTATAATAAAAATTATTTTGACATAAAATTAAAAACAATTCAATAATTAGCTAGGCGGAGGTGTGAATTTTTCCCTTCCTCATATGTACAGCATTAAGGCACCATAGATGAAATATATTGTCTTAGAACTTCAGTCTTGTCTGAAACACTCCAACCATTCTGAAGTCAATAATAAACAGCTTCTATTCAACTTCATCAATTTCTCTTACAAAAATTCAGATCCTTATGTAAAAAAAGTCGAAAGTTTTCCAATAAATACAATTATTCAAGTTTTTAATAAAGGAGGGATACTATTTAAAAACACAAATGTCAAGAAAAGTATTACATTTCAGAACAGAACATTTTATTTGTAAATAAAATAAAAAAAAAACACTTAGGGAATATAGTAAATAACTCAATGACAAAATTGATATACAAGTAACCCTCATATAACATGGTAAGCTGACCAGGCTAGCTGGGTGGGCAAAGTGCCTGCCTGACAACCCAAAGGTCGCGGGTTCAAATCCTGCCTCGGGCTTGGATCAGAGTAGAAAATGCAAAAATCTTGGGAGGTGCAATATGGTCACAGAAGCCGCTACGCCAACAACTAACAAAAAATAAAATAAATAAAATAAAATAACATGGTAGTTAGGTTACTATAAAATCTTGTGTGGTGCAAAACTGTGTTATAAGGGACTAAGAACCAGTACGAAAAGGGGATTACATTCCAAAAGCTAACAAAAATATTGTTAACAAAATATTAACAAAACTAACAAAAATACACCATTCTAGATTTCATGCATCTTCTGCTCTCTTTAAAATCTGTTCATTTACATTTACTTGATAGATCTTTATAAATTTAATCATATGGAACTAAGCATTTTTGAAGCTCCCTTTTGAACTTCGGGCTCCTTTCAGTCGAAGCATATGAACTAAAAATATAAGATTCTAATTGCTCAGCTAAGTTTATGCCTTCCCGTATGCATTTTAGGATAAAATGTGAAGTTCAGAATTTTCATCTGTGCGATCATCCTCTGAATTGATTTGGATTACCTACGAAGCCAAAAAATCCACTTTGCCAGCACTTTTTCTTTTTCTTTTTTTATGTAAACCCCAAACACGAGAGGTATTAGAACCTATAGTACTTAGTACCGTGCTTGAGTTGGAGGTTGAGAAGACGAAAGAAGATATTTGTTGACACTGGACTTGAACTTCTGTAGATTGTAATTTTCAGGAAATACGTATGAAGGAAGGTTGTTCCAGAAAACGGCAGTTCAATGAATAAATGAGGAAGATGAAAAGTTTGTTCTGTGAGTTTGGAGTTGGACAGTAAATGGATGTTGGCGGCACGTGTTCGAACTGTTTTGAAAGAGAGAGCAGGAATTATAGAAGCCAATTCAGAAGAATAGTGCCCATGGAAGTATCTGTAGAAGAGGCATGCAGCAGAAACAGTATGTCAATGAGACAAGTGGAGAGATTTTGTTAATGATGAATCATTAATTAACCTAACTGCCCTCTTCTGAATGGAATCAAGAAGCCTGAGAGAGGTTTTGGGGGCACCACCCCAGATGTGGGAACAATATTCCATGGCAGGGCGGATTTGCGATTTATACAGAGTGAGCAGCTGTTTGGAAGAAACATAACGCCAAGAGAGAAAGAGAAAACCAAGTTTTTTAGATGCAGAGGAAGCAATATTTGTAATGTGCTTGTGCCAAGAGAGATTAGAAGTCAGGGTAATCCCCAAAACGGATATATCATTTTGCCTAGAAATCGGAGTGTCACTAAAGATAAGCATAGGAGCAGAAGAATAATTTTTGTGAGATATAAGACAAGACTGAGTTTTAGAAGGGTTGAAATCAACTAAGTTGTCTTTGCCCCACTGGAGAATTACCTGAAGATCGGCATTTAAGGAATTGGTAGCAGATTTTCGAGAAGTTGAAGCTGATTGAGCAGGACAAGGTTTCTCAAAATTGAAAGTGGAATGCAATATGCTATCATCAGCAAAACTATGGATGGGATTTCCAGTCAATGGAAGAAGGTCATTAATATCCCCAGGGGCTCACATCTGGTGAGTATGGGCTTGGCACACCCAGGGTCCCGAGCTAGATATCATCATTCTTCTCTTTCTTGGTGATTCCCTTCTACCTCTCTCTCTCTCTTTGGGTAATTCAGAAATTTTTTTTTTGCCTGGTGCAGCATAAGCCTCAGGCTTCCTTGCACCATATGGCTAATAATAATAATAATAATAATAATAATAATATACAAGAGGAAAAGAGTGGGGGAAAGAACTGAACCTTGGGGGACACCAGCATTAGTGGAGAAGTGAGAAGACAGAGAGCCATCTACCATCATCCTCAGTGAACGATCAGAGAGAAAACTGGATAACCAATTACTAAAAACAGTTGGCAAACCATAAGATGAAAGCTTGTTTAGAAGACATTTATGCCAAACACGATCAAAAGCCTTTGAGATGTCACGAGCAACTACTTGTGTTTCACCGAACCTTTCCATTGAATTAGTCCATAAATGGGTAACATAAGCCAGAATATCACCAGTGGATCGACACTGACGGAATCCGTACTGGCGATCGTTGATTAGACGGAAGGTTTCTAGGTAGTTTAAAAGTTGGCGGTTAATTGATTTCTCCTTTACTTTAGAAAGAGTAGAAGTAATTGCAATGGGACGATAATTGGATGGGAGGGATTTGCCACCCTTTTTAGAAACTGGCTGGATATTAGCACATTTCCAAGCAGAAGGAAAAACACCTTTGTAATAAGAAAGTGAAAAAAGGCAGCAAAGAATAGGAGTAAGTTCAGGAGCACAGGTTTTGAGAACAAATGGAGAAATACCATCGGGACCTGGAGCTTTCTTAGCATCAAGATTCGTCAAAATCCTTCTGACATCCTTTTTGACGGAAGACCTCAGGGGGCATTGAATGAAGCGTATTGGGAATGGTGGGAGGTGTTTTACCAAGATCATTAATACATGAGTTGGAAGAAAAATGGGATGCTAGCAGGTCAGCTTTTTCCTTGGCTGAAGTGACAACAGACCCATCTGGTTTGGACAGAGGTGGGAGCAGAGATGGCCAAAAGTTGCGGCCGATAGCTTTGGCAAGAGACCAGAATGTTCGGCTACCATTAAGGCAAGAAGCAAGTTTTCTACTCTTAGCCTGTTCAAACTCTAGTTTGGACTGATTAATAACTGCTTTACAATTGTTGCGAGCTTTGGTGTATGCAGAAAATGAAACTGAAGAATTAGAAACAAGCCAATTATGATATGCAACATTCTTCTCTTGAAGAGCCTTAGCACATTTATTGGAAAACCAAGGTTTAGATAAAGGATGAGATTTTAAAGTGGAGTTTGGGATAAAGGATTCCATTCCTGCAAGAATAATTTCACTGACATGATCTGAGCAAACGTCGACATCAGAAGTTTTGAAACAGTAATCCGACCAAGGAAAAGAAGAAAAGGAGTCTCGTAGGTCATCCCATTTTGCATTCTTGTAATGCCAAATAACACGAGGTTGGGAATAGCCATGAGATAAAGGTTCCATTGGAGAAGAGACAATCACCAAGTTGTGATCTGAAGTGCCTAAAGGACCTTTCACTTCAACCGTGTACTTAGAAGGGTTGTTTGTAAGAAAAAGATCAAGCGTATTGGCTGTATGATTAGGATTGTCCGGTATTCTTGTAGGTAAATGAACAATCTGTGCAAGGTCATTAGTAATTGCAAAAGCCACAGCATCTTGACCAGCTAGGTCGGTGTGACTAGAAAACGGAAGCCAGCTGAAGTTGTGAACATTAAAATCACCAAGAAAAATTACCTCACTGTTAGGAAAGTTGGACTGGAGAAGTTTTGCAAATTACAGTGTCTGGAGACTAGGCACCGGCGAGGTGATCTGATAGAGGTGTACAAAGCTTTGAATGGTTTGGGCATGCTCGATGCTGATGGGATACTGCCTCTTGCTCAGAATAATCACCTGAGGGGGCATAAATTCAAATTGAGGAACGACAGATGTACGATAGATGTGCAGAAATTTGCCTTTAGCCAGCGGGTAGTCGGTTGGTGGAACAGACTTCCATCCCTTGTTGTGCAAGTTGAAAGCCTAAATAAATTTAAGGCTCAGCTGGACAGGTATTTCGAACGAACGGAGGGGTGAAGTGGAAGGGGGTTTTTTTTTTTTTTTTTTTTGGCTGATGCTGCATAAGCTTGCTTTCTTGCATCATATGCCTCTACTAATGCTAAGTCAAGTTGTAAATAGAGGAAGTCAAAGAGCTCCAAGTGATTAGTGGAGTTGGGAGAACGGTAGAGACAACAGATGAATTTGACACAATGAGGTAGAGAGATTTTAAGCCAGAGAAGATCAAAGAGAGGAGATTCCAAATTGCTAAGTCTCTGACAGGGAATATCAGAACAGTCATATGCACAAGTACCACCTTTGAGGCGAAAGGAATCATACAGCGAATAATTTGGGCATCTGAGATGACCAGTAATTGAATCAACTGATAACTGAGATTCTGTCAGAAAGAGTACATGGGGTTTGGCAGACTGCAAGTGGAAATGGACATCGTTGAGATTAGAATTGAGACCACGTATATTTGTGAAATGAATTAGGAAGTGCTTGGGAGGTTTAGATATTTTCGCAGATAAGCTTGCTCTATAAGTTTGACAATTCGTGGTGTATTCAATAGTAAGAAAAAGTGGGTGGGACATGCTGTATGAAGTAATGAAATTTTTGGATATGGCATACACATGGGAAGAATATACCCAGATCCTTGACATAACCTGGCCTCGACAATGCTCCCCGTACACACTACTCGGACTCCCTCCAGTCACTATCTGGCAGAGTAGAGGTAGCGAGATTATACGCTAGCTGATCCGGAAGCCTCCTAGAGAGTTACCAATAGGTTCGGTCCGGTGTACTAACTAGTGGCCGGCCTGCGAACACCGTTTTAGAGCTGTACCCTCAAACTGTAAGGAATATTGGATTTTGCTACGATGTTCATCATAACCTCAAAAGTCATCAATCATACTGCCTGATGGAAGAGATAGGGAAGGGTTGACCGGAACTTAGCTCTAGAGACTAAACATGGGTTCCACCACTTCAAGCCTCCAATAAGCAAAGTGGTGGTGGTATTGCACTAGTTGATGAGAGTCATCTACCACCTAGTACTGCCTGGTAACATAGAGGGGCGGCATTTCTCCATGTGGTGTAGGCGCCACACCTCGAATCCTGCTTATGTTGGTTCACACCTGGGTGGTCACCCACCATGTACTTGTGCATGGAGGTTATACCCAGGATTACTAACTGTCCCACCATCGTTCTACCAGTAATTCTTGAACTTCAGTAATCAAATTTTTTTTTTTTTTTTCTATTTGTAGCATTGGATTGGCAACTAAGGCCATGTTGCTCCATGTATATTGTCTATAAGTTGCGTGTGTTCTGAGATCGATTTTCTGTTTACTGGACGAAAAACCCAAGTTTCAATAGTTGAAACTTGGGTTTTTCTATTGAACCCCATGAGGGCTTCAATAGTTGTATCATCAAAACCTTCCCTTCCTACTGACTTAGCAAGTTCTAATGTCGCACCAATTGTCTGTGCAGGTAGCACAGTCATATCATCACCGCACCAATTGTCTGTGCGAGTAGCACAGTCATATCGTCACCGTCCTCCCTACACCAGGTGGAAAAGGCTGGGGTTTGAATCCCGACGATGATGCAAGGAACTTTAATGGGCTTTTTTCACTCCTTGGCTGAGTTAGTCTCAGGCGTAAATCCAGAAACTGGGGGGGGGGGTTTCCAGCAAAACAGGCAAATAAACCAGAGAACACAAGCAAGTTACAGATATAATACATATACAGGTATATGTAAGAAATTATGGGTGGCCTTAATATAATAATTTGAATTGCACTGATTCCATTTTCTGCCAGTTTGACCATATTTCCTGAATGAACTGACTCTGGCCATACATTTTTCCAACATACATTTAATATTGATGGTTTTACTTCTCTGAACTATAAAGCTATGTTGAAGCTGATACAGTCCACAACTGAAAAATTTTTCCATGCCTCCATCATTTCAATAGATTCAGAAACAATTTTTTCCAAATCAATTGTAACCATTTTCTGATGTAATGAGTTTTAAAGGTAGATATAATGCCTTGATGTAATGGGTGAATTAAAGAACTTGTATTAGATGGTAGGAACATTACTTCAACACTTGGATGACTTAAATCTTGTGGAAGGCCTGAAGTGTTATCCAATAGCAATAAAACTTGAAAATCTAGATTTTTTTCACAGTTCAATAGCACAGAACCTACAAAATAAACAAACAAAACAAAAACCAAACAAAATAAAATATGGGATTTCCCGATAATTTTTTTTTTGCGTAATGACTAGGGAGCCAACAGTGGGGATTCACAAAAAAGAATGGAAATGTTGAAAAATTATATCCAACATAACAGTAGGATTCCCCTGCACAAAAGCACAAAAATACCGTGTTATGCAAGGTTTGTCACAATTCTCTAACCGTGTTAGAGTGAAACCGTGTTATATAAATACCATGTTGTGCAAGAATTCCCACAATTTATCAATCATGTTAGAGAAAAACTGTGTTGTAGAAGTAATGGGTTATATAGAGGTTGCCTGTACATGACTATTCAATTTCACTGCCCAAGTTTTTGGATTGTAACTAGTTTCTGACTACTTCATATCCTTCTGTAACCCACATAGGTACAATTCCAATGGAGTCAAATCAAGTGAATGTGTTGGAAATTCAACACTTCCTTTTCAGCCTATCTAATAGTATATTAGTACACAAATTCAGCATTAAGATGGCCCTGACATTGTGATGGAAATGTAGCAGTGCCCCATCTTGCTGATAGTAAAAACTTCCTTATCCCCCGTACATTTGATGAAGGGCAGATACACTGCGTGTCTGGGACATGTATGCTACTCCAACTGGATCTAGACAAGTTGGGCAAATGGGCTGAGAAGCGGCAACTTAAGTTTAACATTGACAAATGCAAAATACTGCATATGGGTAGCAATAACCCAAGAGAAATGTACCAACTGTGTGGTACTACACTCAGGGAAGTGGAAAGTGAAAAAGACCTGGGGATAATTGTGCAGTCAAATATGAAGTTTGCTGAACAGTGCAGATGGGCTGCTAGGGCAAGTCATGGAGTCTTGTCAATGATATATAGGAATTTTGCTAGCAGGGACAGGGGGGGTGATTGTCCCGTTGTACAAGGCAATGGTCAGGCCACACCTAGAGTATTGTAAACAGGTCTGGAAGCCTCATTTTAGGAAGGATGTAGAGCTGCTAGAACGAGTACAAAGAAGGGCAACAAGATTGGTGAGGGGAACAAAGGGGTGCTCTTACCAAGAATGGCTTAAGTTCTGCAAATTGCAGTGCCTGGAGAGTAGGCACCTGCAAGGTGATCTGATTGAGGTATATAAGGCCTTGAATGGGTTGAGCAAGCTGAATGCTGATGGGATTCTTCCTCTTGCTCAGATTAAGAACATGAGCAGCATAGATTCAAATTGAGGAAAGACAGTTGTAGAGCAGATGTCCGGAAATTTGCCTTCAGTCAGCGGGTGGTTGATTGGTGGAACAGACTCCCATCTTTTGTTGTGGAAGTTGATAGCCTAAATAAATTTAAGGCTGAGCTGGACAGGCATTTGGAACGAATGGAGGGGTTTTTTTATTTATTTTTTTTTTGGCTTATGCTGCATAAGCTTGCTTTCGTGCAGTTCATGCATTATATGCCTCTACTAATGCTAATGTACAGTTAGTCCTCGTATAACACGTATTTACACTACATGAATTCGATCATACGCAATTTATAAATTGGTGAATGATATTGTATATAACACGAACTGAATTCGCTTATGCAAGATTCGCCTTTGGGTTTACAAGAAATGATAGTCAAATGCAGAATCACCCCAACCGAACGCAACATGATAGGAATGAAGAGAAGATTGTGAAAACGTGTTTATGTTTTTTATATCAGTGAAGAGAAAACACATTTCACCATAATAGAGTAAAAACCCACACAATTCCAGCTATCGGTATTATCGCAAATGCAATTAGATTGAGTTTACTACCAGTTTATAGCAGATTCCATTAGCAGAAATGCAACTGGAAATTGTTTTTATTGTTTTATGGTAATAACCTCCAGAAATGTGCTTTAGTAAAATGTGAGGTGTTAATAGTGTCTCTACCTTTACGGTGTTGTTTATTCAGTTGCTACATGCACGCAGCTTTGTTTATGTGTATCAAGCGTGTCTCCTCATTGTGTAATTGTGCTTTATTCCCTAAAAATTAGTAAAATACTTAAAAGGTGTGAAAAGGAAGCATCCTTGTGAAGACGCTACAGATTCAAAGAGAAAAAGAAAAGCAATATCAATAGACAGAGGCAGAATGGGTCAAAAATTCTTACCCAGGAAAATTTTTAGCGGCCTCATACTAACGTTTATGGCCAAAATCACACTGGTCTCTATCGTCTCCTGGCCTCCGGCCCACTGGAGTTTCCCCAGTATGTCCAGTCCCCCTCTGTCGATAGAAAAAAAATATGAAATTGTGAAATGCTTTGAGCAAAATGAAAACACGTGATATTGCACATGCTACAGGCCTAAATGAGGCAACACCGAGAATTAGAAAGAATGCAGAGAAAATAAAAACAACTTTTGTAGCAGGAACAACTCAAAGTGTAACAAAATCCATTAGATCAAGACAAAGAATTGGAAGAGATGGAACAGCTGTCATCTGTTTGGATAGAAGATCAAACAAAGAAAAAATTTGCTTACGATAGAAGCAAAAGCATTACCAATATTTTATTATGCAATAGTCGTAATAAAATACATATTTTACAATTTTATACAATAAATAATCGTAGTAGGTATTTTATTACAATTATTTATTGTGTTTGGTTACAAATGTGTGTTCAATCTTGGGTGGTTGGCACCAAACCGTATTTTTTTCCATAGGGCCTATTATTTATATTGCACAATTTTGCTTGTTTGTTGTTTGTTATTTGGTTTTTAGGAGCATTAGCAACTAAAGGGGATATTGCTCCGGGGATATGCGGTGGTCATTCCCTGACCTTTCCGCATCCTCCGTATTTGGTGGGCATGGGCTCGAACCCCGTTCTAATCAAGAAGCGTGTGCTACGCACTGCTGCTCCTGCCCACCTGGCTACAGAGGCACCTGCACAATTTTGCATTGCACGAGAGTTTCTAGGAACATAGTGCTATACAAGGACTGACTGTACTCTGTACCATTAAAGAAAAATGGTCCCAAATATCTCTAAGAGAAGAAATACCACACTGTAAATCCTGGAAAATTCACAGCTCCCTCCACACTCACATTTGGATTCTCTCTTTTTATCCAGACTGGCCAATGTAGTGCTTGCTTCATTAACAATCAACTTGATACACTATGTCCAGGGCAGGGCTAAAGTGAAATGGTTTTCAGTATTTTCTTGCCCAACAAAGTGGAACACATTAGGGTTTGGTTTGGTTTGGATTTTATTGGCGCATTAGCAACTAAGGCTATAATGCGCCAAGACCAGCATTAGGGACACCCACCCGAAAAATGTTGGGAGGAGTGACATGGCTTTCCACAGAAATACATGCTGTAACTTGTACCAATGATCTATTAATCTTTATTCATTATTCTATGAAATCAATCACAAAACTCCATATGCCAATCAGGATCATCATCAGTCATGGTATGCATCAGCTTTAGAATATTTTAGGATATATAGTTGCCACTGAGCAAATCTCAATATTTAGTATATACTTCTACTGCTCCTTTTGACCTCATAGGCATACCTCTTCACAGAATTTTTTGGTGATTGCATGAATGTCTGTAAGAACATAGAGGAACTGTTACAGCAGAACATACATTGTGCATGTCCATAACCAGCAACTTTGTGCCTTTGGCTGTAGTGTTCAACATATCGAATATTGTGTTGTCTCAGGTGAAGTAACAGCCTGTATTTCTGTGGAAAGCCATGTCACTCCTCCCAACATTTTTTCGGGTGGGTGTCCCTAATGTGTTCCACTTTGTTAGGCAAGAATATCAAGAAAATACTGAAAACCATTTCACATTAGCCCTGCCCTGAACATAGTGTATCAAGTTGATTGTTAATGAAGCAAGCACTACATTGGCCAGTCTGGATAAAAACAGGTAATCCCCCCCCCGTAACATGGACTCCCCAGTTTCCAGCCTGGTTGGACAATGTAGTGTTTTGTTTGCCTCTGTCAGAAGACAGTTATAGATCTGGGCAGGGCTCCCATTCACAAATTTTAAAAAAACTTAGATTGCAACTTAAATAAACCCAAAAAACCCTAGTTTTCATCATATAGTATAGCAACACAAATAAGATAAAACTTACCATGCATAAACATCTTTTATTTAATTGTAATCAGAATTTTCATCCCATTCAGTTCCCTCCACATTTATTTTTTGAGGTTCTTTCATTTTTTGAAGTTCTTTCATTTTTTTCAAATGTTCTTTTATGACAAGTTCCTTGTATGACTTCTTTTACCAATTCTGATTTAGGTTTCCATGTATAGCAATTTTGATTAGATCTATTTATCGCTTGTTTTGCCATTAGTCGATCTTTCACAGTTTCTGGTTGGTTTAAGGGAGTTTGTGGATTTTGTTTTTATATGGTTTACTTGGGAGATGCTTTCTACACTTGCCGAAGAGTGAGGTAAAATAGTTAGACTGGTCATAAAGTTAGATAAAATCTAATATTTAGAATTATTAAAGCCATCTTTTTCATTACGTAGCAGATACCAAAACTCAGGGATGGTTTTGTAAGAGAGATCTAAATCTTGATTTAAACGAAATGATCTCCATTCATCATCTAGAAGATCTATTTTGTCTTCAGAAACAAGATGAGGGAACTGCATTGCTAAATGGAAAGTTGAGGATGGCGATTTGGCACGATCATGTATCACTACTGTGTCAAGAACATTGAGACTGGCGATAATTCCATCGTCATTTAGAGGAAATCTTTTTTTGATTTCCATACAAAGTTCAACAAGAAATTTTAAACAATCATTTTTAAACCTCTTTTCACTGTCACCAAGTGGTGTTGAATTTAATAAGGCCATACAACAGCCTCCCAAATATATTTTATTCAAAGGCTTATGATTTATTGCATTGCTTGGATCAATTTCAACTAGCTTGCACGAAGTAATGACTTCTTCTTTTATGAAAAAACTAAGAATATTTTTATACTCAATCGAAACCATTGAATGAAGTAAGTGCAATCTGAAATGCTCAGATTGAAATTCAATATTCAGGCAGTTTATTTTCTCCAGTACATATCCTAAAAACAACAACATATGTTTGGTTCCTTTGGTGATCATAGTATTATAAATATTCCCTCCACCATCGATTTTGTCAATTTTTGATTGAGACTGAAAATAAAGAACTAACGCATCCCACTGCTCAATAATAATTTTGATTACATTGCCACGGGATAACCAATGTGTTTGTGCTAATTTGGGGATTTTATGCTTAGCAGTATCTACAACATCTTGAATCATTTTGAACTCGTTTAATCTTTTACTACTACGGGAAAAATAACAAGAGATATTTTTTATAAATATTTCTAGATATGATGGTAGTACCTTGACTGAATGACTAGCACATAATGCAAAAGAATAGCAAACACATCCCATTATAAATACTGATGGTACATCCTTTTTTAGCAATGACTAGAACCCACTCTTAGTACCCATTATAGTGGTACAATTATCACTTCCAAAGCCAACAAAATTACTTATTTGAATGTTTATTTCTATGAAAAGATCTTTTACAGCTTGATAAAGCCCTTCTGAAGTACCATTTTCGACACAGTGTCAAGTAACATCAAGTTTTTGAATATCAAAATATCTAACAACAACAACAACAGCTAGAATTTGCGATAAAGATAAATCTGTACTTTCATCTATTATCATATGTTAGAAATGTATATTTTTTCATGATAGGCTAAGCCATCTTGTATAAGATAAGAGACTTTAGTCGCCTTCATCTGAACTTGTTTTGCAATATTGCTATCATGAAATGCTTTCTTACATGCTTCTATAAGGTGATCACATTGCGCAAATGGAATATTATGCTCAGAAATGAGTGCAGCAATTGTTAACTCTGCCTTTGCTAATTCTTCATTTTCCGTAGGCTTACTTTTTGTGACGAACGTGTCTAACGTTGAATTTGTCTTAGCAATATTTGCACTTTTTCTATGTTTAACTGTATTTTTATGCGCTAGTAACATCGATTTATTGGCATTCTTTAATTTCATTTCACAACAAATACAGTAAGACGCACCTTTTTCATTAGTCTTCTTTCAACCAATCCTTTAATTCCGGATCTTCTAACCATTCATTTCTAAAATTTTGAGTACACCACCGTTTATTCATCTTTCTCTGTGGGGAACAAGTTTCAGACATTGTGGGCAATTCGTGGGTATGGCTAGTTAGCAGTTATCTTATTTAAAAATGTTCTATAAAATAAAAAAAATAAGGCACTAATCCATTAACATAAAATAGAAATAGTCACTACAATTTAAATTTATTATATCACTGTATGTAGTACATGCCTAAATATAAAAATCACACCAAATAATGCAATAATACCACGAACGATCACGAAAGACTGTGCAGTAAAGACTGCCTGCTCAATAGGCTGCGCATAGATGTTAGTAACACGAACAAAAACCATAGTGTAGAACCCTGCGAAAACTTTGAAATCCTTTTACATTTGTAGTGAACAAGCACTTGAGATATTGAAAATTATGATCAGTATTATTACAATATACAATTAAGAAAATTGTAAACTGTTATTAAATGTATTAAATTTTATTGTATTTACAAGAAATAAAAATAAATTTTGACTTAAAATTAAAACTTACCGAAAAAACCCAGATAATAAGATATTTTTGTGAAAAAAACCTATCAACCCAGATGACAATCAAAAAACCCAGATCTGGGTGGAAAAACCCAGGCGTGGGAGCCCTGGATCTGGGATATACAATGCAGTCTGAGCTACAAGATAAACAAAAAGCAAGAGGAGATTCCCCCACTCAGCGCACTCTCTCTCTCTCTCTCTCTCTCTCTCTCTCTCTCTCTCTCCCCCCCCCCCACAATATATATATATATATATATATATATATATATATATGTGAACATAATGTGAATGAGCAGGTGGTAACTAAGTGCTGTGATAGCTGTCATAGCTGTCTCTGGTCCATGGTAATAACCTGGTAGGGAAACAATGGTTATATGCAAAAATGAAACATATATATATATAAGGATAATTACTAAATAACTATGTCAAGCCAATTGTAGTAAAGATAGGTTGGACACATTGCAAAGGACTTTATCGAGGGCTAACCCTTACAATGTGTCCTCCTACAATTGGCGAGCTATCAGTTTCTGGGTTAGCCCTCGATAAAGTCCTTTACAATGTGTCCAACCTATCTTTACTACAATTGGCTTGACATAGTTATTTAGTAATTATCCTTATATATATATGTTTCATTTTTGCATATAACCATTGTTTCCCTACCAGGTTATTACCATGGACCAGAGACAGCTATGACAGCTATCACAGCACTTAGTTACCACCTGCTCATTCACATTATGTTCATAGATATTAAGACTGATGTAATGTTTTATCTAGACATTGATGGCATTAATCAGCTCTTCTCTCTCTTGTCAGGTTCTTTGTTTAGGTTTTCACTGATTGTATCACCATTATAATTAATTATCTTACGTTTATAACTGTTAACTATTTGCCATATCCACTATATATATATATATATATATATATATATACCGGGTGGTTATAAAATAAGTTTCCCTATTCAAGAGACCCTAGTGCCAAAACAGTTAGAGATAGAATTGTGAAAATCAGTGGGTATGTCATTTAGTGTATGGGGAAGCAATTTGAAGAAAAAAAAAAAAATAGTTGAAATTTCTGCCACCAGGGGAGAAATTGATGAGAGGGAATACTTAACTTAGGATTAGATTTTAATATCAGAATTTAGAAATGTACAGATACTGTCCTATGTGCTTTCCTTCACTTGAAATGACATTCTGAAAACAGAGGGCTGCATGCGACACAGTTTCACGTGCCATCTCATTGGGGGATGTTGAGTAGATGCTGTTTAATGCTTGCTTTCAAATTGACAAGCGTCTGCATGCCACCACGGTAAACTCTGTCTGTCTTTCAGATATCTCCATAGCCAGAAATCACAGGGGTTGAGATCTGCTGATCAGGCTGGCCAACACTGCAGAATGTCTCTAGAAATGATGCAATCATTTTCAAATGTTGAACGGAGCAGTTCCTTCACTTGTCGACCAACATGGGGAGGAGCATCATCTTGCATGAACACTACGATCTCCAAGCATTGCCTTTCTTGCAGAGATGGAATAATGTGATCTCTTAGAAGAGCACAGTACTGCGCACTAGTTACTGTACACCTTATGGGGCGGGGGGGATGAGGTGTAGACTCTTCAAAGAAAAATGGTCTGATTATAAACTCTGCTGTGAATCCACACCATACTGTAACGTATGGACTTTGTAGTGGTCTTTCATGCACAGCATATGGATGAGAAGTTCCCCATATTCAGCAGTTTTGTGCATTTACAGCCCCATGAAGAATGAAATGTGCCTCATCAGACCACAAAATCATTTGAGCCCATGTATCGTCAAGTTCCATATGAGCCAGAAATCGTAGAGCAAAGTCTATTCATTGTTGCTGATCACAAGACTTTAGTTCTTGCACTACATGAATCTTATACGGGAGCCAGTGTAATATTATTCGAAGCCCTTTACATACAATAGACCAAGGAAGGTTCAAGTCTCTTGACACACCTCTGGCACTACTGATTGGTAGCACCAGAGGTGTGTTTTGCATTCTGAACATTGTGCTTCGCATTCTGACCATTGCAACCGCAACTTCCTCCATTACCTCTGTTCCAATACATGGTTGTCCCTGCCTGGAATTACACCTAACTCCCTGATCGCTTCAAATTTCTTTATTAGTTTTTGAAGCCGCACTGACATCAAAGGTCCTTTACACAAACCTTTAAGTTTCCGATATTTACGTAGTGCTGCTTTAGCATTACTATTATTCTGGCGATGAACCAAAGACGACAAATGAAGAGCAAGAAAAACACTGACAGGGAGAAAATTGAGTATACTGAGTTATGCAAAGCCATTAGAAAGAGACTCAGAGAGGACATAAGAAGATTTAACACAAGAAAAGTAGAACAAGCATTAAGGGAAAACAAAGGATTTAAATCAGCAGCCATGAGCAGTAATACAGAAAGACAAATGATACTGAAACTGAAGAATAGCGATGGTGTACTTATAAACAGCAGAGAAGGCATAATTCAAATAGCAGAAGACTACTATAGAGAATTATACAAGGAGCGAGGGAATGATACCAGCAGTGGGGAAGATGGATTGCAAAGTAGCAACACATACGACATACCCGATATTCTTCCTGATGAGGTAGAACATGCATTGAAGAAAATGAAGAATCAGAAAGCCCCGGGGGAAGATGAAGTTACTGTAGAGTTGTTAAAATTGGGAGGAAGAGACATAACACAAAAACTGGCAAGGCTCTTCACAAAGTGCATTAGAAAAGGTGTGATGCCTATGCAGTGAAATAATGCAATCATAGTTTTGCTGCATAAGAAAGGAGATAAATCAGAAATTGGAAATTATAGACCAATTAGCTTGTTATCCCATATCTACAAGTTGTTCACAAGGGTCATTACTAACAGATTAGAAAGAATACTTGATGAGAATCAACCGAAAGAGCAAGCTGGCTTTAGGACAGGATTCTCAACTATGGATCACCTTCACGTAATATCACAGCTAATGGAGAAAGCAAATGAATATAAAACACCATTATGCCTGGCATTTGTGGATTATGAAAAGGCATTTGACTCCATACAGCATAAGGCAATGTTTCGGGCACTGGAAAGACAAGGCATAGATACTCCATATATTATGATTTTGAAGAAAATATATGAGAGTGCTACATCCTTTATTAGACTAGACAAAGACAGTAGCAAATTTAAAATCGAGAAAGGAGTTCGACAAGGAGACACAATATCTCCGAAGCTGTTTACTGCTGCCCTTGAGGAAGCTTTCAGAAGATTAGACTGGTCGCAGAAAGGAGTCAGTGTGAACGGAGAGTACCTAAACCATTTACGATTTGCAGATGACATTGTGGTCATAAGCCACGATCCCAAAGAATTAGAGGAAAATCTTAATCAGTTATGCACAGTTAGTAAGGATTTTGGACTAAAGATGAATATGGCTAAAACAAAAGTAATGATGAACAAGTATGCCACAGAAAGGGAAATAATGATTGAAGGAGCAGTAATTGAAAAGGTGGAGTCATATACTTATCTGGGACAAGTTATTAGCTGTAATAATGATAAATGGCTGGAAGTCAAGAGAAGAATAAATTTTGGATGGATAGCATTCAGGAAATATAGTCACATACTGAAGAGCAATATCCCAATTTGTCTGAAACGTAAATAATGAATCAATGTATACTCCCCACCATGACTTATGGAAGTGAAACTTGGGCACTCACCAAAAGAATGGAAGAGAAGCTAAGAACTACACAGTGAAGAATGGAACGAATTATATTGGGAATCAGACTGTTAGATAAGAAGAGAAACACATGGATTAGGCAGCAAACTCAAGTAAAGGACATTCTTATCAAAACTAAAGAACTAAAATGGTCTTGGGCAGGACACATAGCTCGAAGACATGATGACAGATGGACTAAGAAA
Organism: Mastigoproctus giganteus; assembly: GCF_048544385.1. NCBI lineage: Eukaryota > Metazoa > Arthropoda > Arachnida > Uropygi > Thelyphonidae > Mastigoproctus > Mastigoproctus giganteus. The sequence continues at coordinate 123,105,107 of NC_143583.1, read as the reverse complement.
ATAACAGAATGGTACCCAAGAGGAGTTAGAAGAAAACCTGGAAGACAAAGGCGGAGATGGATAGATGAAATTCATGAGTTTTTGAGTAGTAAATGGATGGCCAGTGCTCAAAACAGAAGGAACTGGAAAGTTGCTGGAGAGGCCTTCATCCTGCAGTGGATTGAAAATGGCAGCTGATGATGATATTCTGGCAGAACAGTTTTACTAAAAGAGCACATTCCTTTTTTTTTTAAGAGCCATAATGGTTATTGACAGTAGGGAAGGCCTTTCTGCTTTTATCTAACAGGATTTCATTTGCACAAGCAGCATGGCTTGAAGTAAATGACAACTTTTACATATGAGCAGCACCTTTTCCCCTGGTGGTGGAAATTAGAACTAATTTTTTTTTCCTTTTACAAATCATTACCCCCATCCCCTAAATCAGCGTTACTCAAACGGGGGTTCATATACCCCTAGGGGTACGGGAGAGATTAACAAGAAACAGCCGACCGGGCTAGCCGAGTGGGTAAAATACCTGCCTGGCAACCCAAGGGTCGCGGGTTCGATTCCCGCCTCGGACTGGATCAAAGTACTGCAAAAACCTTGGGAGGTGCAATATGGCCACAGAAGCCGATGCGCCAACAACTACCAAATCAAAAAAAAAAAAAAAAAAAAACAAGAAACAAAAATATTTTGGAACAATTGAAACATTTTTTACTTAACCATATTCTGTAGTAATTACTATTGCGATTTAAGTGATGATTCATCCGAAGTGCTGAGTTAAAGTGTCAAGTACGGAAAAATCCGATTATAGGCACATTCTGTTTTTGAATTAATTAAATTTGATTAAAAATTTTGATATTCTGATTCCAGAATGTCAAATTGCAGAATTCCAGAATGTCAAAAATTGCCCTAATTTCTACTCAGCCACGAATTGAACTGCTAGCTTCAACAAAACAAGCTCAACAATCTCACTGAGTTTTTAATATTTGTTATTTATAATGAGAATAAATGTTTGTATTGTTTTTAATATTTGTTATTTATAATGAGAATAAATGTTTGTATTTCTTTTAAACACTGTTTTTGTAGAAGCAATATTATGAGAATAAATTTCTGTATTTCGACAATTTTTTGTGCAACACAAAACATGTGCATAAAAGGGTCTTATCTGTTTTACTACATAAGTAAAAAAAAGTTAACTCACTGTATGCATTTAGAATTCAAGTGTAGAGGTTTACTTGTAGTAAAAATATGGGGGTACAAAAATAAGAACGTGGTTCTTTGGGGGTACATGAACAAAAAAGAGGTTGAGAAACACTGTCCTAAATGACATACCCACCGATTTTCACAGCACTAACTCTAACCATTAACACTAAGGTCTCCTGTATAGGAAAACTTATTTTATAACCACCCAGTGTTGTTGTTATTTGGTTTTTAGGAGCATTACCAACTAAGGCCATATTGCTCCAGGGATATGCGGTGGTCATTCCCTGACCTTTCCGCATCCTCCATATTTGGTGGGTTACGGGCTCGAACCCTGGTCTAATCAAGAAGCGTGTGCTACGCACTGCTGCTCCGGCCCACCTGGCTATGGAGGTGCCACCCACCCGGTATATATATATATCTTTTCTCTAATGTTTGGCACCCAGCTCTGAAGTCCACCACACTGGCAAAAGAGGAGCACTGGCCATAAACCACTACTCTACTTGGTCGCTCACAACTGATCAAGATATGGACCTGTTGTGAGCCTGCTGGAAGTGCAGGCCCATACAAGTCACTCCTCCAGGTCACATGTCCCATTACAGAAACTGCAGTGCAAGTCTTTTATTCATGTGGATTTCTGTCCTGAAAAAAAAAAAAGGGTGAGGAGTGTGAAGATCAGGGATTTTGCATTAGTAAGATTACCCTTGTTTTAGTCCAACCATCCAGATATTCCTGATGCCATGTCAAAGAAGACAGCTTGACAATTATGGCCACTCAAAATTTAACCCTAAATTTTAACTTGTTATTGTTATTTTTACTCTTTTTATTTGTTTAACAAAATTCTAAATTTGCAACCTTATTTTATACTGTTTTTTAATGAAAATCCAAAATACAAAAGGTATTAGAAGCCTGCATCGCTTAAGGAAGCAATGCAGGATCGTCTATAAAAGACTGCAGTTTAGTTCAGACACAGCACGGGTTTGTTAAGGGGAAGTCTTGTCTGACCAATTTGATTGGATACTATGATATCACAAAGGAACTGGATGCAAAAAATAATTTTGATATCATATACTTGGATTTTAGGGAGGCTTTTGATACTGTTGAACATGGAAAACTACTGTACAAGTTGGAACCATATGGCATTAAGGGCAAGTTGCTGCTATGGATAAAGGGATTGTTGAGTGGGAAAAGACAGAACGGTAATCAATGGACACTGCTCTTTGTGGACTAACGTTATTAGTGGTGTCCCCAAGGGGTCCGTGTTGGGCCCATTGTTGTTTTCTATATTTATCAATGATATTGATGAAGGTATATCAGGCTTAATGTCCAAGTCTTTTGTAGATTATCAGCTGCATTAGCCCAAATGAACTACTGTCCAGTGCACTGTCCATACTGAAATGGGTCATGCTACCCTTGTATTTTATTGCATGGTTAGTTGAACCAATGAGATATGCAAGGTGTGGCAATAAAATTCCCAGACTGGTTCTCTTGCAGCCAGGTTCAATGAGTTTGAAAATAAACAAAAGTGGTATGTTGTAGTTCAAACGTCCTCTGACAAATGATGTACAGAGATTATCCAGTAGACAGACTGGTTGCAAGTAACAACCATGTTTCATTAGTGGCATTAACATTCCATGTTAAGATTTTGCAATAGAGCAACAAATGAATATCAGAATATTTTGCTGTAAACTGGAAAATCAGCAAAAGAAATGCATGAAATGTTAAAAACCATTTATAGTGGTAAAACATTAAATCATAGTGTGTTTGAATGGCATAAGCAGTTCAAAGACAGATATGAGAATGTTCACGATGACCCAATAAGTGGGAATTCAAATTCCCACTTATTGGGTCATTGCGAAACCCAAAACCTCTCTCAAATAAACCTGTTGAAGTAAGGTTTTTTCAAGAGGTTTATTGAGGAAACTCTCAATAAACCTCTCGAAATGAGGACAAAGTTGCAAAGCTCCAGGAAATTGTGGCAAGAAATTGTCATTTGACCCTCAAAAGGATGGCTAATGATTAGTTGGACACGAATAAGGAGATTATTCATTAAATTCAGCTTCAACACAGCTTCACAGATAAGCATAATGAAGAATGCGTATGCGCATAGACATCATCCAGACTTGTGAAGGCAATCTCAATTTTCTCAACTGTATTGTAACTGGAGATGAATGTTGGATAGTACAGTATGACCCAGAAATGAAGCATCAGAGCATGCGGTAGACTTCAAAATCATCACTAGGGCCAGAAAAGTTTCATTACCTTTCGGACCAAGGCAATGCTTGTCATATTTTTCAATAAACGGTGTGATTCATAAGGAATTACCTGAAGAGGAGCTAGTCAATGTTGCGTTCTACATACAGGTGCTTCAAAGACTATTGAAGTGCATTTCCCAGGTGAAGCTACAATTTTAACTGAAAAGCAGGTGGTTCTTGATGCACAACAATGCCCCACCCATTCTACACTTGCTGTGAAGACATTTCTGATGAAACATGGCATTGTACAGATCAACCATGCACTTTACCCTCCAATCTGGTACTAGCAGACTTTTTCCTCTTTCCCAAGTTGAAAACTGCCCTCAAAAAAAAAAAAAAAAAAAAAAAAAAGAGAGAGAGAGAATTCAGGTTGCTGAGGATAGAAAGTAAAACCACTGAACTGACGTCATCTCTTTGGATTCCTCCACTGATTCTTTTTGGAAACTTTTAGAATGGTGCAACAAGTGCATTCAATTAGGTGATTACTTTGTTACTTTGAATGAAAGTAAAACCATTTTTGAGCTCCTTCAACTTTGTGTTCTTTTTATTACACCAGTCCGGGAATTTTATTGCCACAACTCATATCTATTCTAGCAGACAGTAGGTTGGATCATTCTCTTGTCTGTGGATCAACAGTATGTGGCTAGCCTGTTCAGGACCTCTGCCTGGTGGTTCTTCCATAATTGGTCTGCCCTTGATAAACACGAGGCTGTGTGGTAACACTGAATGAAGGTGGTTTCTTACAAGGTACACAATTCACTAATCTAGTGACACTGATTATTCCCTCCCCCATAGGAACTGAGGTCACAGATACAGCATATGCTTTACATGGAATGCAACTGCTGAATGAACTAATATCTGGGGCCTATCCTAATATATGGATAGTGCACTACATCATGATGGTAGCAGAAGATGCCATATGTGAAGTCACAGATAGAGTTGTACTAATGGAAAGCTATCTCAGCGTAAAAACTAGAGTCTGTTCTGTTATGGAGGCCATAAATAATGAAAATAACACAACATTGCAACTAGAAGTGGGGTCTTCCAAGGTTCAGTGCTAGGACCATTGTTGTTTTCTATATTTATAAATGACACTGATGAAAGTATACCAGGCTTAATGTCCAAGTTTACAGATGATACAAAGGTTGACACAGTTGTTAATGACAGTAATGATGGTATGCTGCTGCAACAGGATCTAGAAAAGTTGGGCAGATGGGCTGAGAGGTGAAGTTGAACGTTGACAAATGCAAAGTACTGCATATGGGTAGCAGTACTTTGCATTTGTCAATGTTCAACGAAACCCCATAGTAACGTACCAACTGTGTGGTACTACACTCAGGATAGTGGAGAATGAATAAGACCTGGGGTAACTGTGCAGTCAGTTTTCAGAGTTAAAAATACAAAAAAAAAAAACAGCAGTACCTTTACCAATATATTTTTTTTTTATTTGTACAAAACTCCAACACAATAAGAACGATTTCAAATTAAAAATGCATTTCAGATTTCTTAAATCTGAAATGCATCTGAGAACTTTTAAAATGGTCAAAAACCTGTCTCAAGATAATGGCAAATGATATTTCGAGAAATTATTGTCAGGCATGTGAAGAAACTTAACATTCTGAACCAATGATGTCCAAAGTAAAGGATGAACTGAGTCAAACATTCCAAAAGTGCTTTTTATCTGATAGCCTAAATTATCTGCTGCTATTCTACAAGCCACTCAGACTGATAGGAAAACCAAAATTTCATCCTCTAATAATATCCAGTCTTCTTTCCATACTATCCAGTAATCAGGGATATCGTGCCCGGAACTGGAAAAAGATAGAAGGTATAGGCTATAACTGTGGTCATCAACCGGGGATATGCATACCAAGTGGTACCAAGGGGTACCTTAGGCATTGCACCCAAAATGGCAGATTTTCATGTAATTAGTTTTAGTAAAATATTTATCAGCTAATTGTGAAATGGTACTGATTTTAACATGTATTTATTTCTGATGCACTAGGATTTATCATGTTTTGAGAAAACTAAATCAAAAACAAACTGTCCAGCCTATCATAATGCCAAAGTGAAGTCAACTGATTTCTCCAAATATCAATTGTCAGTTCATGTATATTTTTTTCTAGTTGGCCCTTAGCAGTTTTTGCTATCCTAAGTTAACGTCTAGTCAAAGAAAGGATATCATTTCCTGTTGTTTACAAAAATTTACTTTGTAACTAATGTACTGCACTTGACAAACGGTAGCTGCATTCCCCTCCAGAGGTAGCTTTTTGTAATTAGTGTTCCACTGAGATACTCTTTTACTGCATCTCCAACTGAGGGGAGAAAACAGTAATTTTGTAAACAGACAAGTTCTGTTTACAAAAATTACTAAGCAATCAAATACTGAATATATTGAAGTGAATATATAGCCAATTTCTAGCTATTTTCTCCTCTTAGAAATATGGATATAGAGTAGATACAAGTCCCAGAAACGCTTTGTGTTGTGAGTTGCTGCTGGAGTGACATGGTGGTTTTTCTGTGCAACTATTTTTAATTTTTATTTCACACCTTCCAATCGGAGAAAAATTTTTATAAGAGAAAGATTCTACAGAGAGAAGAGAAAATCCTGAGAAAGATGTGAAGATGGGGTGAGAAAACCTCAATATGACAGACCAAGTGGCAAATGTAATCATGACCATTCACCAAGTCTATCTATGAGCAAATCAGCTCCAGATAAGAACCAATAAAAAAATGGTGACATGATCAAAATTAATATTTGAAATATGGCTTCTATTATTGTGGTGACAAGCAGAATGGAATCTCTCTGTGTTCAATATGTGAAAAGAAATCACTGAGACTTGAATAGTGAGTCCACTGCTTATTTTGAAGAGAAAAAGAAGTATTAAAAAAAATACTTATATCTGTGAGTCTAAAAATAATTAATATAAGCCTCAGTGAAAGTGAGCTATCACATTGCTTGTTCAGGAGAGGCCCACACTATTGGTGAAAATTTGATAATGCCATGTGCTACTGACCTGCGCAAGACAAGACCCAATGAATCAGCAAAAATAAAATAGGTGCCACCCTCTAATGACACTGTAAAAAGAAGAATTTTACTTTGCTCAGCCAATCTTCTCAATAAACTCATTTATAGACTTAAGTTGTCCCTTTATTTTACCTTGCATATCGATGAGAGCACTCCTAAAGCTAGACTATGCTACTGACATCAGTGGCCTAGCTGTGCTGTTAGTATCTGTTCAATACCTGCATAATGGTGGGCTGTTGGCCACAAAGCTATTCTCACAGTGGACTCTGCAATTAGGTGTTGCTCTGAAAATATTCAACATCCACCTTATTCTCCTGGCCCCTCACTTTCAGAGTGAATGCCTGGTTTTCTACTCAAAGTGAGGAGTTCTAATCAAGAGGCCTGAAAGAGTTTATCCACAGATGGGAAAAATGTGTAGCTCTAAAAGGTAACAGAGAAGGATGAAACTGCCAGCCAGCCAGCCAAGTTTCAAATCCCAAATTAAAATATTCCTAGACAAGGGCAGTCAGTAAATACTTACTGACTGCCCCTTGTGCACCACTAGCTTGATTACACAACTTAATTTAGCTAGGGAATGTGGAACCTTACAAATAACTGTAGCATTATTGTGTCTTGTGACATCAAAAATTCACTAAGATAGGGTAGTTCTCCTGTAGTTACTTTCATTATGTACCTGATTTTTCAATAACCCCATATGTGTTAATCTCAGGTGTGAAGAGCATAGTGAACATAGCACCCAACTGGGCCAACCATGACTGATCCACTGACTAGTGAACCATTCATTCACATATGTTCTTATTGAAATGTGGGGCAGCTCTAACATGCTGGAAATTACATCTGCAAATATATCTGCAAAGGAAGCACACCTATGGATATATCTATAAAGGAACATTCTCTAGGAGGAGCCAGCAGTTCGTAATGCAAAAAATTAAGTGTATATGTTCCTTGACAGTCCAAGCAGCTGGTCACCAACCACCTCGTGTTAACAGAAAAACGTGGCTTTCCTTTTGGAAGCAACCTTTTTCTGTTCCATGTAGATTTTCAGGAGTCCACAAATGTGATTTACTGGTATTATTCATTTCATTGCAAATAAACTGTGCAAAATAAAACAATGGGAACAAGAATATGTAGCAAACCACTAGCAGAATTCCACCCACCTTCCATCCAGATATGAAGTAACCAGATATGGAAGGGTACAATCATTAAATGCTTAACGTTCTCCAGCCTCTCATGCATAGAACATTGTACCAGCCAAAAATTCTCAAGTACCAATTTGAAGACTGCACTGTGTCCATTTATTGAAAAGGACTTTTAGATAAATGTCCATTTCAATAAATGTTTCACTAAATGTCCAATGTGACAGGAAGCCAGTGTATGTAAGTGATGTTATTGTAAGCCAGTGCTATTAGTGCACTGGCTTACATAAACCTGGTGGGTGCATATACATACACTGAGTGATCACTAAATTATAATCACCTCTATGAAAACTGAATGCGACCTGTTGTACCAGGACTGGCGTCAAAATGGTCAAACAATGACCTGATGGCAAAACTGCAAAGGTCAGCGAAAGGTTGATGTTAGAGGTGAGCACCGGGTCTGACGACTCATACAGGAGAACAGGCGCAGATCTGCTGAAGAGTGGACTACTCAATACAACATGGGCCAACCCGGAACAATATCTGGCATGACCATGCATCGCACGCATGGACTATACCAGCAGACGACCCCTACAGATCCTCTCCTAACCAAGGTTCATCGGCGTAAAAGACTCGACTGATGCAAAGAGCATGCAAGTTGGACGTTAGAAGACTGGAAGAAGGTGTGCTGGTCAGATGAGTCACATTATTTACTCCACACTGTGGATGGTCGTGTACGGATTTGGCATCAACAACATGAGGCTCTTGATCCATCATGCACAGTATCAAAAGTGCAGGCTGGTGGGGGCGGTTGTATGGTGTTGGGCATGTTTCACTGGCAAGAACTTGGACCCCCTGGTGCATGTGGAACAACGTATCAGTGGTCTTCGCTATAGTCAACTGCTTGCTGACTGTGTACACCCCGCTATGTTACACTTTTACCCAGATGGTGACTTCCAAGATGACAATGCGCCAAGCCTTCTAATGTCCAACTGTCATGGAGAAAAAGAACCTCGTTAAGATTTTTGTCTGGCCGAACTCTATGGATGCAGGCTTTCACTTGTGCAGGAATGGTTTGAGGAACACAGTTCTGACTTCCAGCATATCGATTAGCCTCCGAACTCCCCCGATATCAACCCCATAGAGCACTTGTGAGACACTATGGAAAGATATATCAGGCATCTGGATACACCAATCACTTCCATACCTGCACTGCTGACCACATTACACACAGCTTGGTTGGCCATACCTCCCGAACGCTTCTGACATCTTGTTGAATCAATGTTGGATAGCTGCTGTACTGAGGGAAAAATGAGTACCTACGAAGTATTAGGTAGGTGGTCATAATTCAGTGATCACTCAGTGCATATGGTACATTTCAAATACTCATAGTTGCATAACCATTGAGAACTGAACAATGGTGATAAAACATTTTTTACTCATAATGACCTCAAGATTAATAAGAAATATGACATCAGAGAACACCTTTTGCTTTCCCAGGGGACAAAATGGGAGATCGGCATTGCTTCTCTAATGCACATTGAGAAAGAGCTGTAATTCTAGAAACCAATCATAAAAAAAGCCAATTTTTGCAATCAGTAGAGTAACCTCAAAATGAGTATTTTGAAGCTGGTAGGCTTTATTTGTGGTGGCTTCAGGTGGGATAAATACATATTGTTTGCTTGCTATCATGAATATATTCCATCCCATTTTATGGGCCTGAATTTTTGTGAGAAAGAGCGCACACACTCGGATGCCATTGGAAAACCTTGGAACAAGTATTACTGTAATGATTTACTTTACTATACTTAACTTTAGTGCTTTATTGGATGTGTAAATATATACGAGGAGCATTACAAAAGTAATGCTTCCTATTTTTTCCCTCAGAAAATTTAATTCCTACAGCAATGCCTTTTATATCAATTAATCCTCAATCATTAATAAACACTGTTATTTTTCCACAAAGTCACTATCATTTTCTATGCACTTCCACCATCTCCGAGTCAGACGCTGTATTCCAATCCTGTAAAAGTCTTTACTCTTGCTCCGGAGGGCTTTGCGAACACAGTGCTTGAGCTGGTTGTCGTTGTCTGCAGAATGGGTTCCATGGAGTGCATCCTTCAGTAGGCCAAAGTGGTGATAGTCGTAAGATGTAAGATCCAGGCAATGAGAGGGGTGAGAAAGAACTGTGGTTTTGCAATCTCCATCATGTGCAGACTGGTGTGGAGTTGTGAATTGTCATGGAGAAAAAAAACCTCATTAAGGTTTTTGTCCAGTCGAACTCTATGGATGCAGGCTTTCAACTTTTTCAACGTTTCCACATATAAATCTGAGCCCTGTTCCATGCTACGCTCCAAGAAGTCCACAAGCAAGACCCCATTTTTGTCCCAAAACACTGTCGCCATGACTTTACTAACAGAAGGCTGTCTTTTGAACTTCTTGTGTGGTGAACTTTGATGGTGCCACTCCATTGACTATCTCTGCATTTCAGAGTCATAATGGTTGTACCCAGGTTTTGTCACCTGTGACTGTGTGTGAAAGAAAAATCTCTCCTTCACTCTCAGAGCACTGGAGAAGTTCCATATAGATGACTTTCCGGGCTTCTTGTGTCAGCATTTTCATGATCAGCGCATCAATCTGGCTCTTGTTGTCACTGATGGTACTGGCCGGCCACTGCAGAGCTTGTCACCAATGTCACTTTCCCCACTCTTAAAGTTTCTTACCCAATGTCTAACTGTACTCACATCTACAGTATTGTCACCATAAACATTTTTGAGATGTGTATGGATTTCGATAGGCGTCACTTTTTCCTTGGTAAGAAATTTCATCACCACTCTTTGCTTGATACGTATATCCACCATTTTGAATTATCTACATGCTGCATTCACGAGACCGATCACAGCGCCACCCAGTATGGTGAAACTAGAGACCTCTAGTGACCACTCAGTGACATACAAAATGATCTATGGCACCACATTTGAAAGGAAAAAATTAGGAGGCATTACTTTCAATACTGGTCCTCCTATGCACTACTTCAAAAAGTTCCAGGAATGAATTATTTTTTTTTTTTTTTTTTTTTTACATCCTATAACTCTTAGTAAAATATCTAATTCACTTTCAGAAAGTGGTCATGGTGAACTATGCCTTTTTTGATTAAAAAATGCCTTCAACATCATTTGATCAGATTGGCTATTTTTTTTATTATTTTTTTATTTTTGGCCATCTTTAAACTTTGAAAACCACAGGAATGGTGTTGCATGTCTTAATGCTTCATTACAGAACAACATTTGAACATCTTACATATTTCTGAAACCGTTGTCTCCAGTTCAACACAAATATTAATATGTAACAATGCTCTTTAGAATCAGCCATTTATTTCAAACTAAAATACAAAGCTTACATACTAATGCATATCAGAAATAACTGAATGCCCTTCACAACATGGCTGGATTGCATGCGCAAGATTACCAAGACATAACAGTTTTGTCACCTGATTTGTTGTTCAGAGCACACCACAGTTCTTGAATAAATGCATTGGTCTCAGATCTTTTAATGCACCCTTGTACAGTACATATGTCCTCTGAGACAGTATAATGGGTTTACCACTTGTTACTCATTTGGAAATACCTGAATTCAATCCCATCAGATACTGAGAGAATTCCTAAAAGGGATCTTCAATTGTGGCTGTAGACAACCAAGGTGGAGGAAATAGGATTTTGCTGTGAGTTATTCCAGATTTTTCAGATGCACAATATGCAAATTGGTCTGTGAACACACAAAGACCAATTTGCACAGATATGATATACAATAAAAGACCAAAAAAGAACTAGAACACTTTATGAGCTAGACATACTGTGACCACTGCAGTTTAAACATGAAAAATTCCCAAAAACAAAAACTGCAGCAAGCCTGTATACATAGTAAACTGGAATGGAAGGAAGAGTAGAGATTAATAAATTGAAATATCTGTTTCATCCCAATTACTGGAACTCAGTTTTTTTTTTTTTTTTTTTTTTTATGAGAACCCCAAACACGAGAGGTATTAAACCTATAGTACTTAGTACCGTGCTTGGGTTGGAGGTTGAGAAGACGAAAGAAGATATTTGTTGATATTGGACTTGAACTTCTGTAGATTGTAATTTTCAGGAAATACGTATGAAGGAAGGTTGTTCCAGAAAACGGCAGTTGAATGAATAAATGAGGAAGATGAAAAGTTGGTTCTGTGGGTTTGAAGTTGGACAGTAAATGGATGTTGGCTGGTGGCGGCACGTGTTCGGACTGTTTTGAAAGAGAGAGCGGGAATTATAGAAGCCAATTCAGAAGAACAGTGCCCATGGAAGTATCTGTAGAAGAGGCATGCAGCAGAAACAGTGCGTCTATGAGACAGCGAGTGGAGAGACTCTGTTAGAGATGAATCATTAATTAACCGAACTGCTCTCTTCTGAATGGAATCAAGAAGCCTGAGAGAGGTTTTGGGGGCACCACCCCAGATGTGGAAACAATATTCCATGGCAGGGCGAATTTGCGATTTATACAGAGTGAGCAGCTGTTTGAGAGAAAAGTAACGCCGAGAGCGAAAGAGAAAACCAAGTTTTTTAGATGCAGAGGAAGCAATATTTGTAATGTGCTTGTGCCAAGAGAGATTAGAAGTCAGGGTAATCCCCAAAAGAGATATATCATTTTGCCTAGAAATTGGAGTGTCACTAAAGATAAGCATAGGAGCAGAAGAATCCTTTTTGCGAGATATAAGACAAGATTGAGTTTTAGAAGGGTTGAAATCAACTAAGTTGTCTTTGCCCCACTGGAGAATTACCTGAAGATCGGCATTTAAGGAATTGGCAGCAGATTTTCGAGAACTTAAAGCTGATTGAGCTGGACAAGGTTTCTCAAAATGGAAAGTTGAATGCAATGTGCTATCATCGGCAAAACTATGGATAGGATTTCCAGTCAATGGAAGAAGGTCATTGATATACAAGAGGAAAAGAGTGGGGGAAAGAACTGAACCTTGGGGGACACCGGCATTAGTGGAGAAGTTAGAAGACAGAGAGCCATCTACCATCACCCTCAGTGAGCGATCAGAGAGAAAACTGGATAACCAATTACTAAAAACAGTTGGCAAACCATAAGATGGAAGCTTGTTTAGAAGACCTTTATGCCAAACACGATCAAAAGCCTTTGAGATGTCAAGAGCAACTACTTGTGTTTCACAGAACCTTTCCATTGAATTAGTCCATAAATGGGTAACATAAGCCAGAATATCACCAGTGGATCGACACTGACGGAATCCATACTGGCGATCGTTGATCAGACGGAAAGTTTCTAGGTAGTTTAAGAGTTGGCGGTTAATTGATTTCTCCATTACTTTAGAAAGAGTAGAAGTAATTGCAATGGGACAACAATTGGATGGGAGGGATTTGTCACCCTTTTTAGGAACTGGCTGGATATGAGCAAATTTCCAAGCAGAAGGAAAAACACCTTTGGAATAAGAAAGTGAAAAAAGGCAGCAAAGAATAGGAGTAAGTTCAGGAGCACAGGTTTTGAGAACAAGTGGAGAAATACCATCAGGACCTGGAGCTTTCTTAGCATCAAGATTCATCAAAATCCTTCTGATATCCTTTTGACGGAAGACCACAGGAGGCATTGAATGGAGCGTGTTAGGAGTGGTGGGAGGTGTTTTACCAAGATCATTAATACATGAGCTCAAAGAAAAATGGGATGCTAGCAGGTCAGCTTTATCCTTGGCTGAAGTGACAACAGAACCATCTGGTTTGGACAGAGGTGGGAGCAGAGATGGGCAAAAGTTGCGGCCAATAGCTTTGGCAAGAGACCAGAATGCTCGGCTACCATTAGGGCAAGAAGCAAGTTTTCTACTCTTAGCCTGTTCAAACTCTAGTTTGGACTGATTAATAACTGCTTTACAATTGTTGCGAGCTTTGGTGTAGGCAGAAAATGAAACTGAAGAATTAGAAACAAGCCAATTACGATATGCAACATTCTTCTCTTGGACAGCCTTAGCACATTTATTGGAAAACCAAGGTTTAGATAAAGGACGAGATTTTAAAGTGGAGTGTGGGATAAAGGATTCCATTCCTGCAAGAATAATTTCACTGACACGATCTGAGCAAACGTTGACATCAGAAGTTTTGAAACAGTAATCAGACCAAGGAAAAGAAGAAAAGAAGTCTCGCAGGTCATCCCATTTTGCATTCTTGTAATGCCAAACAATACGAGGTTGGGAATAGCCATGAGATAAAGGTTCCATTGGAGAAGAGGCAATCACCAAGTTGTGATCTGAAGTGCCTAAAGGACCTCTCACTTCAACCTTGTACTTAGAAGGGTTGTTTGTGAGAAAAAGATCAAGTGTATTGGCTGTATGATTAGGATTGTCCGGTATTCTTGTAGGTAAATGAACAATCTGTGCTAGGTCATTAGTAATTGCAAAAGCCTCAGCATCTCGACCTGCTGGGTCGGTGTGACTAGAAAACGGAAGCCAGCTGGAGTTGTGAACGTTAAAATCACCAAGGAAAATTACCTCACTGTTAGGAAAGTTGGACTGGAGAAAGTCAAGTTGCAAAGAGAGGAAGTCAAAGAGCTCCAAGTGATTAGTGGAGTTGGGAGAACGGTAGAGACAACAGATGAATTTTACACAATGAGGTAGAGAGATTTTAAGCCAGAGAAGATCAAAGAGAGGAGATTCCAAATTGCCAAGTCTCTGACAGGGAATATCAGAACGGACATATGCACAAGTACCACCTTTGAGGCGAAAGGAATCATACAGCAAATAATTTGGACATCTGTGATGAGCAGTAGTTGAATCAACTGATAACTGAGATTCAGTCAGAAAAAGTACATGGGGTTTGGAAGACTGCAAGTGGAAATGGACATCGTTGAGATTAGAATTGAGACCACGTATATTTGTGAAATGAATTAGGAAGTCCTTGGGAGGTTTAGATCTTTTCGCAGATAAGCTTGCTCTATTATTTTGACAATTCATGGTGTATTCAATAGTAAGAAAAAGTGGGTGGGACATGCTGTATGAAGTAATGAAATTTTTGGATATGGCGTACATGTGGTAAGAATATACCCAGATCCTTGACATAACGTGGCCTCGACAATGCTCCCCGCATACACACTACTCGGACTCCCTCCAGTCACTATCTGGCAGAGTAGAGGTAGCAAGATTATACACTAGCTGATCCGGAAGCTTCCTAGAGAGTTACCAATAGGTTCAGTCCGGTGTACTAACTAGCGGCCGGCCTGCGAACACCGTTTTAGAGCTGTACCCTCGAAATGTAAGGAATATTGGATCTCGCCACGACATTCATCATAACCTCAAAAATCATCAATCATACTGCATGATGGAAGAGATAGGGAAGGGTTGGCCGGAACTTAGCTCTAGAGACTAAACATGGGTTCCACCACTTCAAGCCTCCAATAAGCAAAGTGGTGGTATTTCAACGGTTGATGAGAGTCATCTACCACCTAGTACTGCCTGGTAACATAGAGGGGCGGCGTTCCTCCATGTGGTGTGGGCGCCACACCTCGACCCCTGCTTACGTTGGTTCACACCTGGGTGGTCACCCACCATGTACTTGTGCATGAAGGTTATACCCAGGATTACTAACAGTCCCACCATCGTGAAGGTGCAAGCAGAGGATTTGGCTGTCATAGACCGTCCGGACTTCGCCGAAATTGGGTCCACTTTGACTTGAGTGTCACCCGAATATCAGTTCCATCAGCGTTTTAGACTCACAGGTAGCAAGAACAGCTTGTCTGGCATATCTGAGAGAATGTCTGTGACAGCCTCAAGGACCAGTTAATAATTATGCACAAAATATCCAAAACTAGCATGGCTTACCTAATTTTGATTCCACATGAATGAAGTAGTTTTTCAAATTTACTGAAAAGTCTTCAGAAAAGCTGTTATTTTTGGAAACAAAAGCTGCTCCCTCATCATAGCCCTGTTCCATGCAGCCCTAAAAATGAAAATGTTGATAAAATTTCCGAAAATTATTATTCTTATGTGGGAAAATGTTCAGCGTAACAATGTATAAAACAATGAAACTATAAAATGCAATTTGGAAGTTTGCAGGTAAGGCTCTGTCCCTCTGCTTTCAGAATTATTTTTAGCAGCTTACTTTCTAAATCAGAGGTTCCCAAACTTTCTCGGTTCAAGGCACCCTTAGTGTCCCAGTAATTTTTTCACAGCACCCTAAGAATGTTGTTGTGGCACCCCAGTTGAAACCCACTGTTCTAATTGATAAATATTTTCATTTAGATTAATACAGTGCAACCTCTATATAACACAAAGCATCAGGGTAAGAGTTTAATACCCACATCATGAATTTTAATTTTTTGCTGTAATGGGGCATTAAACTTGTCAGGGAACAAGTTTAACACCCCATATTAAGTTAAACTTGTCAGTGGACAAGTTTAACATACTGTTACAACCAAAAATTAAATTTTAACACGTGTTACAGCCAAAACTAAATATATTGTTTTTTTCTAAACTTTTTAATATGAATACACAATGACTAATAGCAAGCATTAAGCATTTTTATGCAAATTTCATTTCTCATTTATTTTACTTTTTCTTTTTTTTTTTGACTGTTTTGTTGCCAGTGGGCAAAATGGGTTAAACATTTTAAATGGCAAATGCCACTACTGTAAGTTTTTTTTAATAATGTCATACTCTTAAAATATTAAATAGCAATACTTAATATACTTAAAAAAATAAAATTTGAAAACCGTGTTTCTTACAGTGATCCTATGGTTCCAAATCAGACATGTTTACGGGGTATCCAATTTACAGTTTTTTTTTTTTGTTTTGTTTTTTTTATGAAACCCCCAAACATGAGAGGTATTAGAACCTATAGTACTTAATACCATGCTTGGGTTGGAGGTTGAGAAGACAAAAGAAGATATTTGTTGACATTAGACTTGAACTTCTGTAAACTGCAATTTTCAGGAAATACGTATGAAGGAAGGTTGTTCCAGAAAATGGCAGTTGAATGAATAAACAAGGAAGATGAAAAGTTGGTTCTGTGAGTTTGAAGTTGGATAATAAATGGATGTTGTCTAGTGGCGGCACGTGTTCGGACTGTTTTGAAAGAGAGAGCGGGTATTATAGAAGCTAATTCAGAGGAACACTGCCCATGGAAGTATCTGTAGAAAAGGCATGCAGCAGAAACAGTACATCTATGAGACAGTGAGTGGAGAGACTCTGTTAGAGAGGAGTCATTAATTAACCTAACTGCCCTCTTCTGAATGGAATCTAGAACCCTGAGAAAGTTTTGGGGGCACCGCCTCAGATGTGGGAACAATATTCCATGGTAGGGTGGATTTGTGATTTGTACAGAGTGAACAGCTGTTTGGAACAGTATAGCATATAAATAGAAAATACCGAACCACTCAGCTACATAATCAATATGTCACACATATATAAGATCAAGGATTTCACATGGTCACAATCCTATAAGTTTTGGTTAGGTTAGAATAACATGAGCTTCATAAAGGAGCACGATGACTTCATTACACTTTCCACTCTCTTGTATGAAGGGTGATATTCTAGTTTTATGCAGCAGTGAATGTTTTATATTTAATAATTCAAACACAGGTGAAACTTATCTGCCTTTCTCGTCTGAGTTTGATGCAGCAAAGTAAAAAAACTTAATAAAATTGAAATAAAAGGTATTAATATTCAGTATACAGCAATTCTTTTCAGAAAGACATAATTGTTATAAGCTTCTTTCAAAAAACAAACAGACTACATTGCATATTAATGCTAAGCAGAACTAAATGTTGGTGCCTTCTGAAATCCCATTCAGAGCTTTGGAACATGCAGTTGTGAAGGCACACCAATGTTCAACTCTGCTTAGCATTAATATATAATATGGTTTTTTGTTGAAAGAAGGAATATATTAATCACTTAACTTAAGGGGTACCAATCAGAAAAATACACACATTTTTTTTTCTGTAATGGCATTTTAACTTTAAAAGAAAAAAGTACACTTTCTGTAAGAAAGTGCACCATCTTTCTTTTAAAGTTAAAACTTTACATTGTAATTGTTGGTTAAATTTTAATATATTCCTGGAAATCATCACACAAGTAAAAACCAACATTCAGAAAATCCCTACTATGCAATTTTACACTATTTTCCATTGAATAAAATGACAGTTACATTCTGTAACAGAAAATTGCGACTTTTGTTTTTTTCCCCAAGATGTACTTCTTTGGTCTATAAACAACACAAGTGTGCTAAAGGCATAATGCAGAAGTACAGGGTGAGTCATGAAAAAAGTAGGCCCGTCAATGAAACTATAATAAGATGCATGCACAAGTGTGTAAATGTATAGTACATTACCTGCTGCTAAAGATGATGTTGGAAATGACCTCCTTGGGCTGCAAGACAGCGCTAAGCCTGTGTCAGCATGTTTTGGCAAACTCTCTGCAACACTGAACCATCAATGCCTGTGATAGCAGTACGAACGTTCTCCTGTAATTCCTGAAGAGTGTGCGGGTTCATCTGATAAACTTTTCCCTTAAGGTAGTCCCAAAGGTAAAAATCACATATGGACAGGTCTGGGGAACGTGGGGGCCATAAATCTTTGCTGACAGTTCTTCCATCTGGAAAGGTTTCATGAATTCGGGCCAGCACTCTGTGGGACATATGGCAAGTGGCCCCATCTCGTTGAAATGTGTACCACTCCCGTTCTTCAGGGGTTAATTGTGCATAAAAGCTTTCAAATATTGCAAGATACACATCTGTGTTAACAGTTGTCTCAAAGAAGATGGGCCCTATGATCCGCCGTGCTGATGTGGCACACGATACTCTGATATTTTTTGTCATGAAGTGGTTCTTCGTGGAATCGCTGTGGATTTTTAGTTGCCCAGTACCTTGTGTTTTGAGAATTGACGTGTCTGGATAATTGAAACCAGGCTTCATCTGGCATAAAATATTGAGTTGGATCGAGCATCCTGTCAATGACGCTGTTGAGGAGCCATTTGCAATAATTTACACATTTCACTTTATCTGTCTCTTTTAATTCTTGCACACACATTACATGAAACGGTTTCAAATTTAGAGAGTGCAGTATACATACTGTTTCAAAGCACATGTTGTGTAGCTTACACTGACTTGTTGGGCTAATTTTCGGGTACACTTCCTGGGGCTTAATTTCATCCTCTTGTGAATATTGTGCACTACAGTTGGCGTACGAATAGATGGAGCTCTGTTCTTTTTTGCATTGAGGACACTTCATGTATCGCACCACTTCTTCATCAGTTGCAGTATACAGTGTTTTGCTGGTATCCCGACAGTGGAGAACTGTTCCAAAAACATTCTTGTTTCCTGATATGATCCCGTACACACCTATGCCTCGACAATTGCAGCTCTTTCTGGAAGTGAATAAGACATGATGCAGAAAACCCTTACAAACACACACACACACACACACACACACACACACACACACACACACACACACACACACACACACACACACAATCGTACACAAGACACAAACTGGATTACGTCCGGCAAAACACTGTCTTCCAACGAGATTGACATTGATGGGTGATGCGTGCTACTAATCTATGAGGGGAAGATTTGTTTGTGCAGGTGGCTAGTCGAGTATTGATTGGCTGCTGGTTCTTCCACGCATGGAGCGGCAGACTACTTTTTCATGACTTACCCTGTATAATACAATAAAACAGCTAAAGGTATAATGCAAAGTGCACATGAACTGATGAACAGTTTGCATATTTTTATAGTTTGCTACTGGCTGCAATTAATGTTCTCCGTAATTATACTATAGTACTGTAGCACTCTATTATAATATACTAGAGTGCCAAAATTCTAGTATAATTATACTATGGTGACTACATCAAACACTGTTGATTTAGGGTGTTACAGTTTTTTCCACAATGGCAGGAACATACTGTACTCCTTAGAGACATGTACAATCCAAGTATGTTTATAACCCAAAGGAGTATAACACTCTCTCTCTCACACTCAACACACACCGTGAGGTATAAATAACACACTTCTTTGGCTATAAACGACACAAGCGCGGTGTTTATAGCCAGAGAAGTTATACCATTATACCTTCAGCAGTTTTTACCATTCATATTGTGATTTCATAGCCTCAAAAAGGATAACTGAATATATCACAAGTGATAATGGCAGTTGGTTCTTCTCTCAGTGGAAAATATTTACTTTTGCAAGTTTCCCATGTACAATTAACATTTCATTGATTTATTTATTATTTCATCTCTAATTGAGGCAAGAAAAGGAAAGAAACAACATTCTGTAGTAATTACCCTTGAATAAGTCATGTTGTTTATAAAAATTTAATTATCTAGCTAATGAAATATACCACAGAAGGCAATACAATAGCTCAGTGGTCCATACTTTGGAAATCTAGAGAAGCTGGTTCCCCTTTGTGAGGTATAGAATTTTCTTTTGCCAGTGTCTATTATTAAATTTGTGCTTTACCATAAACTGCATCTCTCTCTCTCTCTCTATCTCTCTCTCTATCTCTCTCTCTCTCTCTCTGAGGGTGGAATATGACATTTACGTTAAATCTATAAATACTGCATAATAAGATGAGGAAATAATATAATTATTACATATTTACTACACAGGTCATAATATAAATATCATCACCTGCTGTTCTGTTTTCGGACAATAATTGTTAAAAATATATACTATCCAAGAACAGAATGGACATTCACGCCAAAGCTTTCAGTGAAAGACTGAACATGCACCGGTTAGTTTAAGGCTCACTTACAGAAGGAAACAGAACTTTCTCTATAGAATGATTATACAGAAAAAAATAATGAAAGCAACTGAAATGTCAGCAAATCCTTACACCCTAAAAAGATACAACTGAAATGATTGTAGCATTTTTGATAATTAGGGGTTTTTTTTTTTTTTTTTGACAGATGAAAAACAAGTTCACTTCTGCATCATAATGACATTTTAATATTAGAAGAAGAATCTTTATTGCAACACAGAAATGATGAGTTACATAACAGTGCAGTTGCAACCGCCCATTGCACAGTGGCCAGGGGTTAACATTGTACTATAAAGATAGGACTGCCTCAATAAACCAAAAAAATAAAATAATAAATAAATAAAATAAAGTACTAGAAAAAGAAGAAATCAATTCAGTATTAGCATTAGTTGAGGCATATAATGCAAGAAAGCAAGCTTATACAGCATCAGCCAAGGGAAGGGGGGAAACCCTTCCCATCTGGTCACTCCAAATGTTTGTATAGTTCAGCCTTAAATTTATTTAAGCTATCAACTTCCACAACAACAGGTGGAAGTCTGTTCCAGCAATTAACTACCCACTGGCTAAAAGTAAAACTTCCGCACATCTATTCTACAACTGTCTTTCCTCAATTTAAATCTATGCCCGCTAAGTTTCTTAATCTGAGCAAGCGGAAGTATCCCATTAGCATAGTGCCTGCTCAAACCATTCAAGGCCTTATACACCGCGATCAGATCACCTTGCAGGTGCCTAGCCTCCAGATGCTGCAACTTGCAGCATTTAAGTCGTTCTTCATAAGCGCACCCCTTTGTTCCTCTCACCAACCTTGTTGCCCTTCTCTGTACTCGTTCTACCAACTCAACATCCTTCCTAAAATGAGTCCTCCAGACCTGTATACAGTACTTAAGGTGAGGCCTGAAGATTACCTTATACAAAAGAATAATCACCTCCTTATCTCTGCTAACAAAATTCCTATATATCATTGGCAAAACTCCATGACCTGCTCTGGCAGCATGTCTGCACTGCTCAGAGAACTTCATATTTGACTGCACAATTACCCCCAAGGTCTTTTTCATTCTTCACCTCCCTGAGTGTAGTACCACACAGTTGGAATGATTCCCTTGGGTTACTGCTACCCATATGTAGTACTTTTCATTTGTCAATGTTAAACTTCAGTTGCCATTTCTCAGCCCATCTGCCTAACTTTTCTAGATCCTGTTGCAGTAGCATACTGTCTTTACTGTCATTAACTACCCTGCCAACTTTTGTATCATCTGCAAACTTGGACATTAAGCCCGATATACTTTCATCAATATGATTGATAAATACACAAAACAACAATGGACCCAGCACCAATCCCTGGGAGACTCCACTAATAACATTAGCCCACGTAGAGCAGTGTCCATTTATTACCACTCTCTGCCATCTCACACTCAACCATCCCTTTATGCATTGCAGTAACGTGCCTCAATGCCATACCGCTCCAATTTATACAGAAGTATTCCATGTGCAACAGTATCAAAAGCTTTCCTGAAATCCAAGTATATGATATCAAAATTATTTTTTGCATCCACTTCCTTTGTCACCACATGTAGTATCCACTCAAATTGGTCAGACAAGACTTCCCCTTAACAAACCCATGCTGTCTGAGCTATTACTGCTGTCTTGTCTAGGTGATCCTGTATTACCTCTTTAACCAGTGACTTCATTATTTTCCCCGGAACAGAAGTTAAACTAACAGGTCTATAATTATTTCTGTCACCCTTTGAACTCCCTTTGTGAATTGGGGATACATTTGCACATCTCCAGTCCATGGGGACTTCCCCTGACTCTAAGGATGCTCTCATAATTATGGCTATGGGTTTGCTTACTTCCCTTGCTTCCTCCTTCATTATAACTGCATACATTCCATCTGCCCCAGGTACCTTTTTTTATGTTTAACTTCAACAATTTCTCCTCCACTTTGCTCTCAGTTATTACAAAATCACTTAGCTCCCTCTTAGAGTTTGATAAACTTCTGGCATTCCTTTCCTTGAATAACTTGTGTGTGAATGTAGATGCAAAATACTCATTCAGTTTATCGGCTACTTGAGCAAGGTCATAAATAGTCGAACCATCTTATGTTAAGTGGATCAATATGATTCATCCTCTTCCTTCTAGAGTTTACGTAAGTAAAGAACTCTTTGCTGTTTTTCTTTACGTCCTTTGCCAAAGATTTCTCGTAATCTGCCTTAGTGACTTGATTACAAACTAGCTTATATTGACCATAGGCTTCTGTGTTGCCTGATAATTTATATGCATCCCATGTCTTCTTCTCTGTCATGAGTCTCATTAAGTCATCCAACATCCATTTAGGCCTGAACCTTGAAGAGCATTTCTTATATGGTATGAAAATCCTAGTAGCCTCCAAGATTAAGTCCCTGAAAGCTTCACATTTAGAATTCACCACTGGTAACATCATCAGTTGATCCCACTGTATAGAATTTAAAAACTGTCTGAGATCACCGTAGTCACCTTTATGAAAACAAAAGCCCTTCCCTTTACCTTTGATCGTAGTTACATCTAAGTAAATTCCACATCAGTACACTGTGATCACTGTCACCTAGTGGTTCCTTTATCTGCAAATTCTTAATGCATGAATAATCACTGCTGATAATCAGTTCAAGGGTATTATTCCCTTTGGTTGCACCTTGAACACGTTGCTGTAGAAAACAATACTCCAATAAATACACAAGTCTTATTAGCATGCGAGTGACCAACCCACAAGTTTCAGTCAATATCTGGAAAGTTAAAAAGCCCCATTATAAGACATTCTGATTTACTGGCCCATCTATTTCTCTGCACAACTTTTCATTGTGCTCATCACAGTCATTAGGTTTATAACATACTCCTACTCTCATTTTCACTTTCCCAGTGTTTATGTCACACAAAACAGTCTCAACATTGCACTATCCACCTGTGACAACAGGGTGTACTTCCTTAGATTTTATGTTTCTTTACTAACAGCATAACCCCTCCTCCCTACCCTGTCTGTCCTTTCTGTACACATTGTTCTCCACAAATTCCAATTCTGCACTGCTTATATAAATAATAAATAAATTTTCTGTTTATACTCCTGGACAACCAAACGGTCAGAGGAGTTCACAAGATAGATAGAATACAAGAAACAGCACCATATTCAGTAGTCACTATGACTACTGTGCTGTGACACTATGACACTATGCTGCTGCAACAGGATCTGGAAAGGTTGAGCAGATGGGCTGAGAGGTGGCAAATGAAGTTTAACATTGATAAATGTAAAGTACTACACATGGGAAACAACAACCCGAGAGCAACGTATCAACTCTGTGGTACTACACTGACAGTGGTAGAGAATGAAAAAGGGACTTGGGGGTGGTTGTGCAGGCAGATATGAAGTTCTCTGAGCAGTGCAGACGGGCTGCAAGAGTAGCTCATGGAGTATTGTCAATGATATACAGGAATTTTTCCAGCAGTGATAAGGAAGTGATTATTCCCTTGTATAAGGCAATGGTCAGGCCACACCTAGAGTACTGTATACAGGTCTGGAGGCCTCATTTCAAGAAGGATGTAGAGCTGCTGGAACGAGTACAGAGAAGGGCAACAAGATTAGTGAATGGAACAAAGGGGTGCTCTTACGAAGAAAGGCTTAAATTTTGCAAATTACAGTGTCTGGAGACTAGGCACCAGCGAAGTGATCTGATAGAGGTGTATAAAGCCTTGAATGGTTTGAGCATGCTCAATGCTGATGGGATTCTTCCTCTAGCTCAGAATAATCACCTGAGAGGGCATAAATTCAAATTGAGGAAAGACAGGTGTAGGATAGACGTGCGGAAATTTGCCTTTAGCCAGCGGGTGGTTGGTTGGTGGAACAGACTTCCATCCCTTGTAGTGGAGGTTGATAGCCTAAATAAGTTTAAGGCTCAGCTGGACAGGTATTTTGAACGAACAGAGGGGTGAAGTGGAATTGGTTTTTTTTTTTTTTTTTGGCTGATGCTGCATAAGCTTGCTTTCTTGCATCAAATGCCTCTACTAATGCTAATGCTAGTCACGGGCTTGAACCCCAGTCACTCAAGGCACGTGTACTTATGCACCTGCACGCCTGACCACTAGGCTACGGCGGCATTATATCTGTGTAACACCGTGTCTCTGATATCCCAACAATATCTACCTTCGATGTCTTGATCAGCACTTCAAATACATCAATTTTATTTACTATATTTCTAGCATTGGCTTACTTGCAAGTATACATGCATTTATTCTTACTCTTAGTTACCCAAACACAGCCCATGTATTTACTTGTTCCATGATGACTCCCAGCAGCTCTTGAAGTCCCCAGCAACTTGCTCTCTAGGCTGCTGCTCATTACAATAGAAGCAGTGCAAGAATCATTTTTGCCTCTGCCTGTGGCTACCGTTAATCTTTTAGTCTGCGAATCCACCCAATCTAGCAGTTTTCCAACAACATAACACTGACTCGATAGCATCAACGAATATTCTTGCACCCTTTCTATTTAAGTGTATCCCATCCCTGTAGAAGCAGTCTCTCCTGTTAGCAAGCACAGACCACAGTGAAAAAAATTCTACCCCATGAGCCTTGCACAATCTCTTCAGGGCCAAATTGACTGACAAATGCTCTCATCATATACTCCTTCCTATCATGTCTGGGCAGAATTGCAGACACTTTCAAATTTAATCCTAACTCTCGACTTTTTTCCAGCATTTACCTGAACTTGTTAAGTAAATCTGTTACTCTTAAGGTCATTAGTGTCAATGTGTACAACAATACCACCTTTTGTGCCTTTAAAGGATATCTGCCCTACAACATCATCAAATTTTGCACCTGGCGACATACCCTGGTCCTGTTCCACCAATCTTTTTTGCATAATATATTACCCGTCTCCCTGACAATGGAGTCCCAACAATAACAATTTTTTTTTTTTTAATGAAAACCCCAAACACCAGAGGTATTAGCACCTATAGTACTTAGTACGATGCTTGGGTTGGAGGTTGAGAAGACAAAAGAAAATATTTGTTGACATTAGACTTGAACTTCTGTACGCTGTAATTTTCAGGAAATACATATTAAGGAAGGTTGTTCCAGAAAATGACAGTTGAACGAATAAACGAGGAAGATGAAAAGTTGGTTCTGTGAGTTTGAAGTTGGACAGTAAATGGATATTGGCTGGTGGCAGCATGGGTTCAGACTGTTTAGAAAGAGAGAGAGAGAGAGAGAGTGGAAATTATAGAAGCCAATTCAGAAGAACAGTGCCCATGGAAGTATCCAGAGAAAAAGCATGCAGGAGAAACAGTACATCTATGAGACAGCGAGTGGAGAGAGACTGTTAAAGAGGAATCATTAATTAACCTAACTGCCTTCTTCTGAATGGATTCTAGAAGCCTAAGTTTTGGGGACACCGCCCCAAGATGTGGGAACAATATTCCATGGTAGGGCAGATTTGCGATTTATAGAGGGTGAGCAGCTGTTTCGAAGAAAAGTAACACCGAGAACGAAAAAGAAAACCAAGTTTTTTAGATGCAGAGAAAGCAATATTTGTAATGTGCTTGTGTCAAGAGAGATTAGAAGTCAGGGTAATCCTCAAAAGAGATATACAATTTTGCCTAGAAATTGGATTATCACCAAAGATAAGCATAGGAGCAGAAGAATTCTTTTTTGCAAGAAATAAGACAAGACTGAGTTTTAGAAGGATTGAAATCAACTAAGTTGTCTCTACCCCACTGGAGAATTACCTGAAGATCGGCATTTAAGGAATTGGTAGCGGATATTCGAGAAGTTGAAGCTGATTGAGCAGGGCAAGGTTTCTCAAAATGGAAAGTGGAATGCAATGTGCTATTATCGGCAAAACTATGGACAGCATTTCCAATCAATGGAAGAAGGTCATTAATATACAAGAGGAAAAGAGTGGAGGAAAGAACTGAACCTTGGGAGAAAACTGGCATTAGTGGAGAAGTTAGAAGACAGAGAGCCATCTACCATCACCATCAGTGAGCGATCAGAGAGAAAATTGGATAACCAATTACAAAAAACAGTTGGCAAACCATAAGATGGAAGCTTGTTTAGGAGACATTTATGCCAAACATGATCGAAAGCCTTTGAGATGTCAAGAGCAACTGCTTGTGTTTCACCGAACTTTTCCATTGAATTTGTCCATAAATGAGTAAAATAAGCCAGAATATCACAAGTGGATTGACACTGACGGAATCCATATTGGCAATCATTGATCAGAGGAAAGTTTATAGGTAGTTTAAGAGTTGGCAGTTAATTGATTTCTCCATTACTTTAGAAAGAGTAGAAGTAATTACAATGGGATGATAATTGGATGGGAGGGATTTGTCACCCTTTTTAGGAACAGGCTGGGTATGAGCAAATTTCCAAGCAGAAGGAAAAACATCTATGGAATAAAAAAGTGAGAAAAGGTGGCAAAGAACAGGAGTAAGTTCAGGAGCACAGGTTTTGAGAACAAGTGGAGAAATACCATCTGGACCTGGAGCTTTCTTAGCATCAAGATTCGTCAAAATCCTTCTAACATCCTTTCGACGGAAGACCACAGGAGGCATTGAATGGAGCATCTTGGGAATGCAATGCTGTTAGGTGTTTTACCAAGATCATTAATACATGAGTTGGAAGAAAAATGGGATGCTAGCAGGTCAGCTTTATCATTGGCTGAATTAACAACAGAACCAACTGGTTTTGACAGAGGTGGGAGCAGAGATGGGCAAAGGTTGTGGCCAATAGCTTTGGCAATAGACCAGAATGCCCAGCTACCATTAGGGCAAGAAGCAAGTTTTCTACTCTTAGTCTGTTCAAAATCTAGTTTGGACTGATTAATAACTGCTTTACAATTGTTGCGAACTTTAGTGTAGGCAGAAAATGAAACTGAAGATTTGGAAACAAGGCAATTACGATATGCAACATTCTTCTCTTGAACAGCCTTAGCACATTTATTGGAAAACCAAGGTTTAGATAAAGGACGAGATTTTAAAATGGAGTGTGGAATAAAGGATTCCATTCCTACAAGAATAATTTCACTGACACGATCTGAGCAAACGTTAACATCAGAAGTTTCGAAACAGTAATCCGACCAAGGAAAAGAAGAAAAGAAATCTCACAGGTCATCCCATTTTGCATTCTTGTAAATGCCAAACAATACGAGGTTGGGAAGATAAAGGCTCCATTGGAGAAGAGACAATCATCAAGTTGTGATCTGAGGTGACTAAAGGACCACTCACTTCGACCATATACTTAGAAGGGTTGTTTGTGAGAAAAAGATCAAACTTGTTGGCTGTATAATTAGGATTGTCCGGTATTCTTGTAGGTAAATGAACAATCTGTGCAAAGTCATTAGTAATTGCAAAAGCCTCAGCATCTTAACCAGCTGGGCCGTTGTGACTAGAAAACGGAACCCAGCTGGAGTTGTAACATTAAAATCACCAAGGAAAATTATCTCACTGTTAGGAAAGTTGGACTGGAGAAAGTCAAGTTGCAAAGAGAGGAAGTCAAAGAGCTCCAAGTGATTAGTGGAGTTGGGAGAACTGTAGAGACAACAGATGAATTTGACACAGTGAGGTAGAGAGATTTTAAGCCAGAGAAAATCAAAGAAAGGAGATTCCAAATTGCCAAGTCTCTGACAGGGAATATCAGAACGGACATGTGCACATGTACCACCTTTGAGGGGAAAGGAATGATACAGCGAATAATTTGGGCATCTGAGATGAGCAGTAGTTGAATCAACCGATAAATGAGATTCTGTCAGAAAAAGTACATGGGGTTTGGCAGACTGCAAGTGGAAATGGACATCGTTGAGATTAGAATTAAGACCACGTACATTTGTGAAATGAATTAGGAAGTGTTTGGGAGGTTTAGATCTTTTCGCAGATAAGCTTGCTCTATTAGTTTGACAATTCATGGTATATTCAATATTAAGAAAAAGTGGGTGGGACATGCTGTATGAAGTAATGAAATTTTTGGATATGGCGTACACATGGTAAGAATATACCCAGATCCTTGACATAACGTGACCTCAACAATGCCCCCCCGCATACACACTACTTGGACTCCCTCCAGTCACTATCTGGCAGAGTAGAGGTAGCAAGCTTATACACTAGCTGATGTGGAAGCCTCCTAGAGAGTTACCAATAGGTTCAGTCCGGTGTACTAACAACCGGCCTGCCTGCGAACACCGTTTTAGAGCTGTACCCTCGAAATGTAAGGAAATTGTATATCGCCACGATGTTCATCATAACCTCAAAAGTCAACAATCATATACTGCATGATGGAAGAGATGGGGAAGAGTTGACCGTAACTTAGCTCTAAAGACTAAACATGGGTTCCACCACTTCAAGCCTCCAATAAGCAAAGTGGTCGTATTGCACCGGTTGATGAGAGTCATCTACCACCTAGTGCTCTTAAAAGACGATATCTGTTCTATCACATCATCAACTTTTGCTCCTGGCAGACATACCATGTCCTATTCCACCTATCCTTTCTGCATGATATATTTTCTGTTTCCCTGATAATAGTGCCCCCAACAACAACTAGCTCCTTTGAGACCAGTGCATTCTGCCTTGTGGGTTGCCACTGTGTTGCCTGATGATCAAGTGCCTGAGAACTGGATGGGCCCCCAATTTTAATCCTTCAATGGTATCATCCTGTTCTTAAAACTCTCATAAACACCCACAACAATGTTGAGTTGGTACCTAATATCCTCACACTCATGACATTAAGCACACACAAAGACCCCCTTGGCAATATCACGTCCCATTCCCACTAGTTCTGCAAACATCAAATAAGCAGTACAATTCATAAGGCTGTGATTCAGAGGTCAACCACCCTCTCAGTTTTCTGTCTCTCTCTCTCGGGCCTTTTGCTTTGCTGCTCTGGTCCAAGGCATAATTTCTGTTCAAATTCAATATAATTAAAAATACTACACTAAACTTATATACCTACTGCAGTAATAACACTATACACCAGTTATACTTTAAAGTTTACATTACTGAATATATATATATTGCAATGTCAAGCTTATGGTATATGTATTTCGTATCCCCTATCAAATTATATGTTATATCTTTTCCGTATCTCCTCTCAAATTTATATTTTAAGTGTTACGCTATGCTTTTATGTTTATAAGTTCTAAGTAGTTTTAACAGATAATAAATTTATCTAACTAATGCCAACCTACATGATTCAAACTTCCAAGTGACGTATTTGCAATACTATATTTACAACAAATAACCGACACAAAAAACACTACAAATATTGTAAATTACATACTAAGTGATAAAGTTAAGTTAGTAAAACACATATGTATTGCTATAAACTGTATTTTATAAGCTTTTTTTATTTAAAGCCAATTTATAAATTATATTTTAAAGTTTGATTTTATAAGAGTATCCCTGAGCATATACAGAAACACTATCAATTTTAAGCAACATATATTAGCATACTGAACATTCTGTATGCAGGTACACTTTCTCAGCATTTATAGCCACACAAGAGGAATTCTTTAGGAAAGCGGATGCTAGAAGTTTATCAAACTCCAATGGGAAATGAAATGATTTTGTAATAACTGAGAAGAAAGTGGAAGAGAAACTGTTGAAGTCAAACATAAGAAGGTACCTGTGGTGGATGGAATCTATCCAGTTATATTAAAGGAGGCAGCAAAAGAAGTAAGCAAACCCTTAGCCATAATTATGAAAATTTCCTTGGACTCAGGTCATCCATTTGCACATCTCCAGTCCAGAGGAGGACCCGATGGACTGGAGAAGTGCAAATGTGTCCTCAATTCACAAAGGGTGACACGAGTAATTACAGACCTGTTAGTACAGGTCTGTAATTTCCCTGGAATTACAGACCTGTAATTCCAGGGAAATTAATGGAGTCACTGGTTAAAGAAGCATGCATGATAATCTAGACAAGAGTTCAATTATAGTTCAGACACATGAGTTCATTAAGGGGAAGTCTTGTCTGACAAATTTGATTTTATACTATGATGTGGTCACAAAGGATTGGATGCAAAAAATATTTTTAATATCATATACTTGGATTTTAGGAAAGTTTCTATTACTGTTGCACATGGAAGACTACTGTACAAATTGGAGCAGTATGGCATTAAGGGCAAGTTCCCCAGGGTTCAGTGTTGGCCCCCTTGTTGTTTTCTGTATTTATCAATGATATTGATGAAGGTATATCAGGGTTAATGTCCAAGTTTGCAGATGATACAAAGGTTGGCAGGGTTAGTAATGACAGTATGCTACTGCAACAGTATCTAAAAAAGTTGAGGAGATGGGCTGAGAGGTGGCTACTGAAGTTTAACACTGACAGATGTAAAATACTGCACATGGGTAGCAGTAACCCCAGAGTAATGTACCAAATGTGTGGTACTACACTCAGGATAGTGGAGAATTAAAAAGGCCTGGGGGTGCAGTCAGATATGAAGTTTTCTGAGCAATGTAGACAAGCTACAAGAGTAGCTCATGGGGTCTTGTCAACAATATATAGAAATTTTTCTGGAAGGGATAAGGAGGTGATTATCCCCTTGTATAAGGCAATGGTCAGGCCATATCTTGAGTATTGCATACAGGTCTGGAGGCCTGTATGCAGTACAGGTCAGCTGGAGGCCTCCAGAGCTACTGGAATGAGTACAGAGAAGAGCAATGAGATTGTTAAATGGAACAAAGGGTTGCTGTTACCAAGATAGGCTTAAGTTCCACAAATTGCAGTGTCTGGAGACTAGGCACCTGCGAGGTGATCTGATTGAAGTGTACAAGGCCTTGAATGCTTTGCGCATGATGGGATTCTTCCTCTTGCTAAAATTACTCACCTGAAGGGACATAAATTCAAATTGAGAAAAGACAATTGTAGAATAAATGTATGGAAATTTGTCTTTAACCAGAGGGTGGTTGATAGTTGGAACAAACTTCCAGCCTTTCGTAGTGAAATTCTACAATAAGTTCAAGGCAGAACTAGACATGCATTTGGAGGGAATAAATGGGTGAAAAAGGAAGGTTTTTTATTATTTTTTTTTTTATTTGGCTGATGCTATATAAGCCTGCATTCTTGCATCATATGCCTCTGCTACTGCAAATGCTAATCTTAATTTTAATAATAATATTAAGCAGATTTTCCAATATTTTACTAGGTGTCTTAACATAATTACATGAAGTAATATATCTAAACTTAATTAGGGATTTATGGAACTTAAGTATTAAGTATAAATACAGGAATTTAGCATTATTAATTTTAATATTTAATTTTTTATGTCATTCTATCAAACTTTCAATTATGCTGTTCAGATTGCTATTAATGATCCTATAAGTATTACTATTTTAAGTAACTAATTTTAAAAAAACTTAATTAAATAATTAAGTTCTTCATGATAGAACCTTTTGCATATAATACTCTAGCTGCTCATGGCTTTATCAGTTGGAGCTATTATAAAATTTTCATTTAGTTGCTTTAACTGTTGCTTCAAGTATCATTATACTGAAATATTTATAATCTGATTTCTTAATATTAAACCTTTTTGTAGTAGCTTTATACATACAGTGGCAGACAATAAAACTACATCACCTTAAAAAAAAGTAACATTTGTAGTGAAACGTATAAGATATTTTTTGATTACAGTCATTTTGTTTGTCGCAAAGCAAAGGTATTGTGTCAGATAACGCTTCTTATTGCATCAGACAGTAATTGCAAGGTATTGCATCAGCCATTTCTATAAATGTGGCATTGGAATGGTATACACGCTCATTAGTATCCTGTTTTGCAGAGGTGTAAGTATGGCTCAATATGTTCAGTTGATACCAAGGAAAAAAAGTGTAGCTGTTGCTCTGTCCCAGGAAGGGCTTTCTACCCAGGCTATCACTGATAAAATAGGCTGCCACCAGTCAAAAGTATCCCGGGTGCTGAAATTAAAGCATGAAACCGGTGATGTGAAGAGAAGACCTGGACCAGGCCATAAGAGAGTGACTACGCCTTCCCAAGGTCAATATTTGAAATGGTTATGCCTTTGTAATTGTCATGCTAGTGCTCTTGATCTAAAACTGGATTTTGAGATGGCCTCTGGTGTTGAAACAAGTGCACGAACTATCCAAAGACAGCTTTCAGAATGTGGTCTGCATGCTTATCGGCCCAAGAAGAAGCCTATGTTGACCCAACAAATGAGGAAGAAGCGACTTGCTTGAGCTAAAACACATTTCATGGACAAAAGATCAATGGGACACCGTCATCTTTTCTGATGAATCGAAATTCAACCTGCATGGCTCGGATGAGAAGCAATATGCCAGAAGACGAAAATTGGAGATTTACCATCCTGACTGCATAACACCAACTGTAAAGTTCCCTGCCAGTCAGATGGTCTGGGGATGCATAGCAAGCAAAGGGGTAGGGCGAATTAAGTTTATTAATGGAACGGTGAATGCAGAAACCTACACTGCTATCTTGTAAGAATGCCTGAAACCCATTATTAGAGATCACCACACAGAAGTCCAAAACTGCATTTTTCAACAGGACTCAGCACTTTGCCACATAGCAAAATTGGTAAGTTTTATGCTATTTAGATTTAATGATGAGTTTGTCTTCTTGTCTTACAAAGTTTAAAACATACTTACACCAATGTTTTTCCTCGTTTTTCTTCCTTAAGATACAGTCACACCTCAGAAATGCTGGCATTACAGTGTTGGACTGGCCCGGAATTAACTGCTCAGAAGATGCCAACAAGTAAGATTCAGCTGCAGGAGAGCATTGTAAGGGTGCTCTCCTGCAGCTGAATTGCACGGTAATTCCTCGAAAATGAATATCATACTTATATAACAATTTAAAACAAACCTGAAATAAATCGGAATATGTTTTTAATTTAGTTTAAATGAAATGTTAGGTCTAAATTTGAAACTATATGACATAAAATCCCTAGATTCCCCATATTTGATTCCATCCAGATTCCCAGTAATTATATGCTTATAATACAGGTTTATGAAATTCTTAAATTCTTCATCATTACAAATACAGTTAGTTCTATCATCAGTTAGTGGGTGAGTAGCCTCATGTTTATAGTTACAAGCCAATGCACCAAAAGGTTTATTATTTTTATGCCTAATTTTAGTATGTCTGACAGGAAAAGCATAATGTAGTTTTCCTATTAATGTATCGCATGGTATATAATTAAATAGCTCGTTCTGAAATTCAATTACAGAGTATTCCAATTTACAACTATTAAATTTATTAGTATCTAATTTAAACTTAAAAATATCATTAAGTAGGCACTTCAAGTGTATATTTTTTATACACTCTTAATAAATTATACTCTTAAT
The DNA here is from genome assembly GCF_048544385.1 of Mastigoproctus giganteus. Lineage (NCBI taxonomy): Eukaryota > Metazoa > Arthropoda > Arachnida > Uropygi > Thelyphonidae > Mastigoproctus > Mastigoproctus giganteus. Next base: position 123,071,380 of record NC_143583.1, on the reverse strand, counting down.
TTAATATGTTTAAGCCTAAATAATATGTATAGTGACATATTAATGTCACTACACATGACAATTTCCAAAGATGGAGAATCCCAATTACTAATCAGTAATCTAAAATTTCCTACATCATCAACATGAGCTAAAACCCTGTTATTAACTTTATGTTCCATGTGTCCTGAATGGCAATAGTCAGTCATATAATATGCTATTAGTTTTTTTACCATATAAAACAGACTAAACACACAGCTCATGTGTTATAGGCACATTTACCATTGAAACTATTGTTTAATCCATATGGATTTAGTGATTTATTAGCTAATATAAAGACATCTTCAATAATCTCCCTTTTATCTGTGTTATCTACAAAGGCCAGAACACAAATCTGTACTTTCATGAAATCATGCACCTGGAAATGCTGTAATTCTAATTCATTATTAAATTTAGTATTTTTATAATTTAAGTTGGGATCTATGCAGATTCATTCTAATGTGTAATTCGTTTCCTCTTTATCCTGTATATTTAGCATGGCAATTCATATCACACTGTATATTCAAATAAATCAATTTCTATACAGGTTATATATATTCCTATAAGCTTTACAAAAGTGAGTTATAATATTAGATTCATACAGTTGATTAACAGATGATATGTTAATTTGTATTAACAGATTATCATTGGACCACCTGACAAATGATCTGATAATTCTATTGAATTTAAGATGATGTTTGTAACAACTAATGAACAGTTATTGATATATATTTGCAGATATCTTAGAAACTGAAAAACATACCTGAAATATTTTTCCCTCAAGTAGTTCCACTTCTAATTTTGAAGCAAGCTTTTCAAAGTCTACAAGTTTGTCAGCTGTTATGCCAAATCTTGAAGGATCATGGTGAATAGCTCCAATCATTCTCCTGTACAAAGTCCAATGTTCTCGTAGTGTTACTTGGGAATCAATAATCTCATCTAATATTACTAAAGTAGATAGCAATGCTCCAAGATGCCTATATACTGTCTATAAGAAAACAATAAACATTACGGTGAACACTGTGTTAGAGTAAATAATGTGATTCATATACTGCATGTACATTTTAAATTCTAGATTCTTCCTTTAAGAATATTTGCAATTAACATCATGGGTACTTAACAGCAGAAATATTATAAATAACTATTATTCTTTTTTTGTTTAAATACTTGTTCTTTAGAAAAAAAAAAAAAGTCTTCACGTCCATAAAAGACATTTTCATCAAACAGTTTTAACACACAGTAAACTCCAAACTGCAATTTCATTTCTTCCACTTATTCCAGATATAAATGTTATAATCAGAGATGTCATCCTGCTTCTACAATGATGTCAATCCTGTTTATAAAAGAGTATTATAAAAAAGTATAAAGAGTAAAAAAGTATTATTATAAAAAAGTTTAAAAAAGAGTATTATTATGCTGGAATTATAAATAAAAAGTTGGGGTTTCAAGCACAATTTCATAGTTATAATGCTATTAGATATAACCAGTGGTGGCTCGTGACTCTGATGTTTGTGGGGTGCTGCGTCTTAAAGTTACATTAAATTGCCTTGGTTATAAGACATGTAGACATACACAGTTATAATAATAAGCAAGTTAAAAATACTACAAAACATTAACTAGACATTTACCATTGAACTTTTATTTAAAAACAAAATCCATTCTTCGGTTTTTATTTGATGAAAATAGATTAATAACTTTTTCATTCAAGTTTGGTGCACTGTTGACCAAGCTTTTCTCTATTGAAAGCATTGCTTGAGCATTTAGCCTTTCCTCATTCATAGTGCTCCTTAAAAATGTTTTTATTCTTTTTAATGTTGAATGGCAGCGTTCAGTCTCTGAAGTAGTCATCGGAATGGTCAAAAGAACTTTTATGAGTTTTGTTAGTTCACCAAGAACTTCAGCTAGAGTATTTTGAGTATTTCCTTCGAGGATTATGTCTAACTGATTTAGAATGCACTTCAATATTCCATCTGCCATTTGGTTTTCCAGAGTGAGAAAACTCCAAAAACGCTCAAAAATGTCTCCATTCAGTTCATATCTCAGAACAATTACCATTTGTATATGTTCTGAAACATTTGTTGCATCATCAGCCATGGCATCTACGAATGAAGCTTCTTTAATTTCTCTTTTTTTCATCCCAGCATATTTGCAGCAAACAGTCAAGAATATCATTCTGAATAGTTTTTGAAATGCCTTTAAATGCTGCATTACTTTCTGAATGGTTCTTTAAATTTGAATCTAATGTACAGGTGAAATTTTTTAATCCTCTGAATACCCCTGGATTTTTAGAATCGTCCTTTTCATCATGTCCACGTAAAGGAATTTCAAACTGTCCACAAAATTTAATGCAGTCTGTTATTTTAGAAAATACCTCACAATTCTTGGTAACTTTTCTCTTATGTTTGTAGATCGAAAGTCTAGGGTTCACTAAGCTGTTCTTTAATATTTACGCTTCCTAAAAGTAACAGTGAAATCACATTATCAATATGTTTCTTTGAACTCTCATGTTTTAGAGTTTTTTCCTATCATTCTGTTTATGTTTGTAAAGTCGCTTTTTGTCCACGTTAAGTCACTTCCGAACAGTAAACATGGAAAACAAAAGAATGCATTTTTAACTTCACAATCACAAAGCCAACTTTTCCTTTAGTACCATAATTTTGCAGTTTTAAAACTGCGAAATATATTTCTTATTATTACTTATTCCCTGCTGAGAAATTTGAATCTTTGGTGTGGGACGGCCTTCATTTTTAATTGCATTTTTTTCTTGGAGAGATAATTGTGAAAAACTAAGTTGCTGAAGTTTATTCACTGTCACGCGATTTACTTCATGGGGAAGCATGGAGGCCATGATGGAATCAAATTTCACAAAATCATGTGTCGTAGAAATAATGTTTTACTTACACATCACCTCCTAATATAACTTCAACTTACCAAGTTCAAGCTCAATTTGCAATTAAGCTGTAATCACATAATTACACTGTTGAATGTTGAGTATTGACTTAACACTGATATTATTTAGTTACTTAATGGAGGCCGTCCCACACCAAAGATTCAAATAACAAAAAGACACTGACATTGTGGTTACACACCCATCATAGTCAACAATGAAATCTGCACTGTGCACATTACAGTGATTGATTCATTTCACCCATAAAAAATGTATATTGGCAAGTTGCCAACATGCTGGTTGCCAATGGCAACCAACTACCAGATATTCACTGGAATGCAAAATGTGTCACTGCCCAGCGCACAGTGAGGTCTACAGTTAATTAAACTTCAAAGTTGGAAACAATTTCATGTTTTAATTTGTTTATTATTGAAATGAGGATGCACATACTATATGCGGGTCCTGTTAATAAAAATATTCATTGCGTTGCATTGTTCTTCACAAAATTTCATACAACTCCGTTTCACTGTATATCTAGATTTAAATATCTGGGAGTGCCGCAGTGCCTATGAACGAGCCGCCCCTGGATATAACATAAAAGTGTGAAATGTAATCAAAACTTTTGGAGAATAACTGTGTATCATGAAATTGAGTTACAAGTTGTCACAACACATTCATGACTCATGTACATGAATAATTCATTTATCTGAATATTTATCAGAATGAACTAGCATATACATTGAATAGAAAATGTTTACATGTTTCACTGCATCTTTAAAATGAGTGATTTTATCAAGCAGTGTACTTATATCAAATTTTGTTTCAAATTAAGGAAGGGTGCAACAGAAAACCACAAACTGCTAAATGCACATTCAGAGAAGATGTGTGTCATTTGAAGAATTTGAAGATTTTGGACCATTTTACACCCTTCTCATTCCAGTAAGTCAATTGCACAAGTCTTTCTGGAGTGATAAATGCTTAATTGTCTGCAAAATTTATAGTAAAATTGATATTTCTTATGTCAACCAACATTTAGGAATGTAACCATTTCAGCCAAGTTTGTGCCTTGCATCCTTAGAGCATCATAGAGAGCAGAGTTCTTGTTCACATGTCAATATGCTGCTACTGCTGACCTACACTTTTTTTTTTTTTCTATCACTTCTGGTGATAGATCATGGTGTACAGCTATGATCTGGAAACAAAGGCACGGTCCTCTCAATGGAAGGCACAGTCTTCTCCAAAGCCTAAAAAAATTCAATCAAATGTGAAGACTTTTTTTTTTTTTTTTTTTTTTTTTTTTTTACTCACAGGGTTTTGTTCATCATGAGTTTGTCCCACATGGTCAAATAACAAACCAGAAATACTACAAAACAGTTCTGTGGCAATTGCACGACGATGTCATTCAGAAAATTGTTAGTAGATTGTTATAGTACTCTGGCAGGCCCTGCCGCCTAATTTCTGAAGATCTTAGTGGCAAGGGCACATACACACAGGACAGAGACAGTGGATGTTGGAAGGATTACTGCTGCTTGTAGAGAGGTCTCAGTTTTTGAACCATCTGTATATATCTGAAGAGTTTGTGCACTGGCCAAGCTGAGCTGCATGTAACTATCAAAAATTTTGGCTTGACTGGGCATTTCCCCAATGGCAAAAATAGTTATCACAAGGAGTTATATATATTGTCCATGGTGATTGCACTGTGTTCCACTATTCCATGTTCAAAGCCTTCTCCCATTTTGTGCAGTCTATTTCAACAGAGGAAAACCCTGCTCGCTCAGCCACCAAACCAAAACAACAGTGACAAATAAGTTTACTATAAAGTTCCTTGATCTGCCTCACCTGAATGTACACCTACCGAACTATACTCATCCTTGGACCTGACACCCACTGTATCTACTTGACACCTACTGGACTGATCACACACCCAGATGTGGCACCTACTGGATTGACTATCTCTGGACCAGTTTTCTTACTCCAGGAATTGACAACCACAAACTCTGATGACCTCATTTCCCAGGGTGGGATGTTGCCTAACCCAGTCCCTGGACTGGGTAGGATCTGTAGCTTAAATCCACACCAACGCCAATCACCACAGCCACTGTGTACCTTTTCTTCCCCTTCCCCTTTTGCCTGGTGGAGCTTATTTTTCACCTTTAACTAGGGGGCTGCCTTCATCTACATCTCCCTCACTTTTATTTTCGTCCCTCCCTCTTGTGTTACACTCTGTACTCCCCACACTCCTTTTAGTTTTAACTTGGTCTCCATCCAGGAAGCTCAGACGACCCTGTCAGAGACCAGCCAGAGAATAATGGGTAGTCTGTCTTACCTCCTAGCAGTGTGTGCATGGGCAATGTACGGTTCCACCAGAGGCCTTGCGGCTAAAAGCCAGAACATAACAACAGAACCCAACCCAACACTTTTCATATACAACACACAACACTTTTCAGGCTTTTACAGTGTCACTATATTTCTTCACAAGACGGGGGAAACCACTGGTGGCTTGTTTGTTTGTTTGGTTTTTTTTTTTTTTTTAGGAGCATTAGCAACTAAGGCCATATTGCTCCGGGGATATGCGGTGGTCATTCCCTGACCTTTCCGCATCCTCCGCATTTGGTGGTCACGGGCTCGAACCCTGGTCTAATCAAGAAGCATATGCTACGCACTGCTGCTCCTGCCCACCTGGCTAAGGAGACGCCCCACTGGTGGCATCTGACCCCCTAAATATGATATGTTCCATGTTCAGATCACCAACTCCTCAGTCAAGACTGAGTATACGGTTTGGGATTCCATGAATTTACTGATCTACCCAGAAGACTGGTGAAAATTTTGAAATATCTTCCTGATAAACTTGCTCTTCTGAAGCTACAAATATTATTCATCAAAGAAAATACATACATTAATCAATCACTGACATTTTACCATTACTATGCAGAAAAACCAAAATGCAATGCATAATAGCTACTTGTCAGCTTTTAAAAATATCAGAATTTATATACCACTTCCAGATTAGTGTATTTGCATTCTACCTTCTGTAAGAGAATTATTTATGATATATTTCAGGAAATGTTTTCAATGTCCCTCACATAAACATCTTACCAAAATAAATCTGAACCAATATAACTAAATCTATGTTAATAGCAGCATGAATATCTTTTACTGAAGAATTTATAGTAATTTTTTTGAAATTTCCTACAGTTGAATGATATTATTTTTCAAAAATAATATCATTCAACAATTCTTAATTCTTAACAGACACTAATTCTGTTAATTCTTAACAGACATGTATATATTAAGTGCAATAGCATCATTAATACACAGCCATTTCTGAATAAACAGAATATTTATAAGGCGGCATTGTTTTAAGTTATATCTCATATCGTGAATACCTTCACAACGAGTTGCCATAATATTGCACTACTTCGAATAAGTAACGCTTCATCTAAGGAGAAGACTAATGTTACTTATTCTCAGATAGGTACCACCACCCAGATGGCACCATTTCAGGGCTATCAGCCCTTCTTCGGTGGGTGGGTAGGTACCCAAGTGATGCAATGATGGCAAAACAGTTATGAAGTATAACTCCACAATATGAGAGATGCCTGATGGTATATGACGTATTTAGACTAAGATGCATTTAGGTTTAAAGCCTCAAGCTGCAAGCAAGAAGAAGGGCCAAATAGCCCAAACGGTGCCGTCTGGGTTGTGGTAACTATCTGAGAATAAGTAACATTAGTCTTCTCCTTAGGTGAAGCGTTACTTATTCGAAGTAGTGCAATATCATGGCAACTCGTTGTGAAGGTATTCACAATATGAGATATAACTTAAAACGATGCCACCTTATAAATATTCTGTTTATTCAGAAATGGCTGTGTATTAATGATACTATTGCACTTAATATATACACAGTCTAAATTTGCTCGCAGCTTGAGGCTTTAGCCCTAAATGCATCTTAGTCTAAATACATCATATACCATCAGGCATCTCTCATATTGTGGAGTTATACTTCATAACTGTTTTGCCATCGTTGCATCACTCGAGTACCTACCCACCCACTGAAGAAGGGCCAAATAGCCCTGAAACGGTGCCGCCAGGGGGAGCCTGATGATGTCCGGAGTTTCCAAGAATAGGTAACAACAGCCTTCTCCACTGGGGAAGCGTTGCCTATTCGAGGAGTTATGAGTTTTTGAGTGGTGTGAGTTGAAGGAGTTATTGTCCCTTTCATTCTTCTACACCGTTTCTTTTCCTCTTCCACTCTTACTATAACTTTCCCTCTACTTTTTGCTTTTCTAAGTCTAATAGGGACAAGTGGATATTCGAGTAGATATTCACATACATACATAAATAGCCCTGAAACGGCACCAGGGTACCTGCGTACCTGCCCACCCACTGATGATAGGCCAATAGCCTTGAAACATGTCTGGGGAGCCTGATATTCACGGAGTTTCTGAGAATGGGTAACAACAGTCTTCTCTACTAGGGAAGCATTACCTATTGGAGGAATTTGAGTTTTTGAGTGGTGTGAGTTGAAGAGTTACTGTCCCTTTCATTCTTCGACATGTTTCTTTTCCTCTTCCACTACTACTACTATTACTTTCCCTCTACCTTTTTGCTTTTCTAAGTCTAATAGGGACAAATGGTTTGAATTTTATAATTCATTTGTTTGATCTGGTCCAATGGGTTTTTTTTCACATCAAATTCACAATAGCCCTGAAACAGCACCAGGGAGAGCCTGATGATGATGTCCGGAGTTTCCAAGAATAGGCAACAACAGCTTCTCCACTGGGGAAGCGTTGCCTATTCGAGGAGTTTGAGTTTTTGAGTTGAAGGAGTTACTGTCCATTTCATTCTTCTACACCATTTCTTTTCCTCTTCCACTCCTACTATTACTTTCCCTCTACCTTTTTGCTTTTCTAAGTCTAATAGGGACAACTGGATAGTCGAGTTATTATCCCACACAAATACAAAATAGCCCTGAAACGGTGCCGTCTGGGTGGTGGTACCTATCTGAGGATAAGTAACATTAGTGTTCTCCTTAGGTGAAGCGTTACTTATTCGAAGTAGTGCAATATCATGGCAACTCGTTGTGAAGGTATTTACAATATGAGATATAACTTAAAATGATGCCACCTTATAAATATTCTGTTTATTCAGAAATGGCTGTGTATTAATGATGCTATTGCACTTAATATATAGATAGTCTAAATTTGCTCACAGCTTGAGGCTTTAGCCCTAAATGCATCTTAGTCTTCTTAACAGACACTAAATTAATAAAATGAACGCCGAAGTGGCTATGTCACTTTGTCTAATAGAGAACCGAAGAATAAAATCAGTTTTCTTAGCACAGTTATAAGTAACTTTATAGTTATCATAAAACCTGGATGTGGTGACCAGAGGAAAATTAACAATCTCACTATCTTAATTACAAAGAATAACCTAACATTTAATGACTCAAGTTTCACCTATAGTGATATATGGTTTCTAATTTCCTTCCAGACACTGATTCTACACAGCAAAAGGCTGAAAAGGTCTAACCTGATTAGTTGATCTTAGTTGGTCGATTGTGAAATATAAACTGCGAAAACACTAAGGAAGAAAGAAAAATTAAAATTACCTGAAAATGAACATCAGTCATATCAACAATTGGTGATCCATTTTTACATGAATGATGAAGTGATGACAACTGATGTACAATACCCTTGACAACTGTATAGCAGCGATTGACAAAGCAAGATAATTCCTAAATGAAGAAAATTAAATTAATTAATGAAACTACATATACTGTATATATATATATATATATTATTCTTTAGTAATATGATAATTTATGTTGTATTTTACTTTTAATATACTTTTATAGTGGTTTTCCTTAAATTATTTCTAGATTTTTCTGTTGTCCCGGTAGCTGTTTTAGCAATGCCCGGGTACGAACAGAGTACATATTATTATTTTATCTTTCTATTGTGGTTTATTGTGTTTATTTTCTTAATTACGGGTGTTTTCTACTCATAGGTATTATGGTTAATACATTACTGGTCTTTAAGCTAGCCTAAACTCGGTTATCTTAAATGCCCAGGGCCTATTCATTTATTATTTTTCAACTTGTTACGTATTGCTAAAGAAATTGTCATATTAATTATAGATGAAAAACTGTAGCAATACTACTTTATGACAAAATGATAAAATATTAAACATTTTTATACATTTATTGTATTACATCTTTATACATATTTGTATTACATCACATGGTCGTCAATCCCCTACTTCATCGGGGGCTTTGAGCGGATTGACGGTCCATTCGATGTAATGCATTACTTACTTACCCGTTTCTGTTTGTATCTATCACAGCTTTGCTATTTTGTCCGATACTGAATTCTAAGTTTCTTTTAAATTCCCATTTTTGTCCCTTTCCCATTGCTATTAGTTAAATAGGTATTATTTATTATAACTTTATTATGAACCGAATTAATATCCCATAATTTCTACAGCAACTGTGATAGAATACACAAAGCCCAACGGGTGAGTTTTTTAAAAAATTACAATAACTTTACTTACTTGATGTGTATAAGTGGAGGTCGTAGTGTCGAATCAGGAAAGTTTCCCTGGAGGTCGTCGAGTCGAAAAAGGAATGTTTCGCACCCTTAACTTGTTTTATAGATGGCTATTTTTATGGCTTTGTCGCTTTAGCGTTTCCCTGTGTTCCGATGGTGTTTTGGCGGAAGTCCCCGAACTTCAGGCCAAGGTCTATTATGGTGGTTTTGTGGCAGGTTAAATGAATTTATTTAGTTGTGTATTTACAATATTTTTACATTTATTTTATGTCTCACCTCGGACAGTGCCGGTACCGCTTTTCCAAGGCGTAACAGCACTTGTTTGTCCAGAGGCAAAACTATATACATATATACAGCCTCTTACTATGGGAGAGGGGGGGGGGGTTTAATTTTGGCAATAGGTTGTAGTGCAGTCAGGCGACGAGCCTCGCCTGAGTGCAATAAACCTAGTAAATAAGGGGATACTCTTCTGAGTAATTACTATTATATTTTTAGTTGGCTTTTGATAAAAGTATATGGGTCTACATTGGGATGGTGTTTTCTAATATTTGCGTATATGGCAGTTCTTACGTGATATCTACTGTATTGTTTGGGAATTTTGTTTCTATCCAGCGTTATAATGAGTTTTTTAATGGCTATATTTCCACTATTTATATTGTTGCATATTTGTAATAGTCTGTTTGTCTGATTTCTTATGGTATTACCATGTATATGCTTTGCTATGTTACTTTCCCAGTGTGTGAGTTTTATTGTTTCGAAATTAAAATGATCTCTTTTATCATGGTGATGTGTATATATTTTGTCTGGGTGGATGGTAATTTCGCTGTCTAAGTAGACAGCTTTTAAGTTGTTATCCGGATTTGTACATTCTATTTTAAGGTCTGCTGGGTAATAATTCTTTGCAATATTTATAAAGTTGTCATGGTTGAATACTATTACGTCATCAATGTATCTGTAGAATTTTAAACTGTCCGTAATGTTACTTTCATAATGGTGTAAGTAGAGGTTAGCCATGGCACAAGAACTGCTGGATCCCATAGCTATACCCCTGCTTTGTAAATACACTTTGCCTCCCATTAGAATGTAGTTTCCTTTGACGCTGATTTTTGTAAGGTCATTCCAGTATTGTTTTTTGCATTGTAGTATGTTGTGATATTTTTGGTAATATATCTGTAGTACTTCTATTAGGTTGTCATGCGATATGCTTGTAAAGAGGTTTTAAAGTCGTATGTGTTTATACATTTAATATTATTGTTTTGTTTTTTTAAATAATCCAAATATTCTTTGTTGTTGTTGATAATTCTGGTGTTTTAATTTCTTTGTTGATGTTTTTTAACTTGTCTTCCATGATTTTACTGGTATATTTGATATAGCTGTTTTTACCTGAAGTAATGAATCTTTTTCCCGTAGGAATCTTGTGATATTTTGGAATCCAATATATGTAGGGGTATTGCATTCTGTCTATTTTAATTTTAAGCTTTTTATGCATGGCCAATACTTTTTTGCTGATGCTGTTTGGATTGGAGTCTATGTACTTGTATGTTTCATTGTCATGCAATTCCTCTTTGATGGCTTCTATGTAGAATTTTTTGCAAATGATACTGAAATTATTGCTTGCTTTGTCGGTTCTAGTAATAACAAATTTGTTTTGTATTTCTTTGATTTTATTGTTGATAATTTTTAAATTTAAGTGACTGTTTTTTATATGATGTTTTTGCTTTGTTATGTTTTCCTTGAAATGGTCCTAGTATGTTTTCAGTATTGGCGTTTATCCAACATTGGAATGATTCTATGGGTTCATTGTTTTTGTATGCGGCTTTGAATGCAAATTGTAACAGATCTGTGTATATTGATTTTTTAATATTTTCCAACCTAATTGGGGTGTTGGGTCTGAATTTTGTACCCTTTTTCATTGTTTCTCTTAGTGTTTTGCCTTCGATAATATTGAGGTCTCTGTTACTATATGATTGTAATGTGTATTAATGAATTTTTTATATCTACTTTCCTGGCAGTGACAAGGTTGTTCTCCTTCATTCATATTATTAATGGTGTTTTGTAATTGCAGATGGTTAGTCAATTGGCTTGGTGTATCTGTATCTAATATTTATTTGTGTGTTTTGATGGGTAGGTAACATTTGTTATTATCTATGATATTACTTATATTAACTGTGTCGTATAAACGGTTTTGGTATTTGATTATGCAGTACTCTTTTTTAGTGCTTTCGTTGAAATTTATGCCTATTCTGAATTAAAATATATCTTCAAGTATATTGTTGAGGTGTATATTCTGTGTCTTTTTCTTTTGGTATATTTTGTTAAGTGCTTTAAGTTTGCTTATTTTAATAGAGAAAAGTATGTTGTGTATATTTTTGATGTTTATGGGGTTTGTATCCCATTCTGTTAATAGTTTTTCGAAGTCATTTATATTTATTGGTATTTTGTTGTTGTTTTTGTTGTATACCTGTAATTTTCCGTTTTTAATCCCGTTATATTGCCAGTTTTTGCTGATCTGGAAGATTTTGTAAGTACATGTTTCTGGGCTGGTGAATGCGAAGTTCCTTCCATTGAACCGATTGTTTAATCCATAGGGATATAGGGATTTGTATAAAAGAATGAACATATCTTCCATGATTTCTCTTTGTGTGTTGTTATCGATAATGGTTAGAATGGCAATGGATACGTTGGCGAAGTCATGCATTTTGAAATGTCTGTATTCGATTTCGTTATTGTATTTGTCTGACCTGTTTTGAGCGTCTGTTGCAGTGTTTTCATCATATCTGTTTATTTGTGATCTGTGAAGTTCATACGAAGGTGGAGCTCTGTACTTGTTTGACCGATGTATTGTATCACACATATCTCGCATGTAATTGCACCCCGGGACCGTATATGACCACACGGGATCCGTCTCTTCATAGCAATGGTCGCTTAGCATACAATGCTGTCACACCACATGGGAGTAAAGAAGCATATAACCCATAAACGTCTAAACAATGAAAATATCGGGCTACACATGAAACAACTCAATTTCAAAAAATGCAACAGCAAACTCTGTAAAACCTGTCCCTACATGCACAGACACCATCTAAATTCTGAAGAAGCACCAACATTCTGTCACACCAAAAATGTAATCTACCTAATTACATGCGAGATATGTGGGATACAATACATCGGTCAAACAAGTACAGAGCTCCACCTTCGTATGAACCTTCACAGATCACAAATAAACAGATATGATGAAAACACTGCAACAGACGCTCAAAACAGGTCAGACAAATACAATAACGAAATCGAATACAGACATTTCAAAATGCATGACTTCGCCAACGTATCCATTGCCATTCTAACCATTATCGATAACAACACACAAAGAGAAATCATGGAAGATATGTTCATTCTTTTATACAAATCCCTATATCCCTATGGATTAAACAATCGGTTCAATGGAAGGAACTTCGCATTCACCAGCCCAGAAACATGTACTTACAAAATCTTCCAGATCAGCAAAAACTGGCAATATAACGGGATTAAAAACGGAAAATTACAGGTATACAACAAAAACAACAACAAAATACCAATAAATATAAATGACTTCGAAAAACTATTAACAGAATGGGATACAAACCCCATAAACATCAAAAATATACACAACATACTTTTCTCTATTAAAATAAGCAAACTTAAAGCACTTAACAAAATATACCAAAAGAAAAAGACACAGAATATACACCTCAACAATATACTTGAAGATATATTTAAATTCAGAATAGGCATAAATTTCAAC